>NW_027196593.1:0-85019 GCF_038502225.1 Cherax quadricarinatus | reverse complement strand
AGTTTATGGGCAAGAAGAAATGGGTTACAATAAAATTTATTTATATGTATCAGTGATTGAGTAGTTTCTGTGAAGGAGGATTTAATTGTAACATACAATTTAATAAGTTAGTGTGATATGAGAACTATAATATGTACATATCGCCCATCACTTCCATTTAAGGTGGAATAAGACGTAACATAGTAGGTGTACTGGAAGGTGTACCTAGGATTAAAATTTACTTTGGCAGAAAATATGCATTAAATTTAGAATTTAATTAAATAGAAAATATTCTATAAGTAAAAGTATTAAGTGGTTAATGCTGTGATTATTATAGTTGTGAGATATCTAATGTTAATGGTTTGTGTATTAGTTGGGGTGGCATTTGTGACTCTTCTGGAACGTAAGATTTTAGGTTATATTCAAATTCGTAAATGTCCAAATAAGTTGGGTATTTTAGGATTACTTCAACCTTTTTCGGATGCTGTGAAATTGTTTTTAAAAGAGCTGAATTCACCTGCAATATCTAATTTTTTACCTTATTATTTATCAAGTTTTGTGAAGGATTATTCCGTATGAGTTAGGGTTTAAATTTTGATTTGTCTTTAGGAGTTACCCTTTAATAAGAGCTTTGTAAGTATTCACACATACAGAGGTACTTTAAAAAAGTACAGCTAAGATAAGAGCAGAGGTACATACAGATAAGAGCCAAAGCCACTTATACTATGTATAGCATTACGGGCTGGCTTAAAATTAACTTAAGATGAACTAAGCAATGATGAAATCAGTGATAAAACTTTAATGTAAACAGATAACTATAAAGCACAAGTGAGTATTACAAAGACAGGTCATATGGTTGTATGCCTTGTTGTACATTCAGTAGAATGGAGTATTCTGTTAGGTAGTGTATTTAAAAAATAATAAAGTTAGATTGGGTTTTAGGTTTAACATTTATGTGATATAATTGTGAGAAACATTTAAGATATACAATTTATAAGGTTCAGTTATTCAGTATTTATTTGGTTTTGGGTGAGTAAGTGATCTTTGAGAAGAGACTTGAATTTATGAACAGGTAGTGTTTCTTTTATATTTACAGGTAATGAATTCCAGATTTTAGGGCCTTTTATGTGCATTGAGTTTTTGCATAGTGTGAGATGGACACGAGGAACATCAAAGAGTGATCTGTGCCTTGTGTTATGGTCATGTGTTCTGTTGAGGTTGGCAAGGAGATGTTTGAGGGGAGGGTTAATATCAGAGTTAAGTGTTCTATGTATGTAATAGGTGCAGTAATAAGTATGGATGTTTTGTATGGTGAGTAGGTTTAGTGTATTGAATATTGGTGGAGTGTGCTGCCTATAGTGAGAATTTGTTATCATTCTAACTGCAGCCTTTTGTTGGGTAATTAGTGGTCTGAGATGGTTACTTGTTGTTGAGCCCCATGCACAAATTCCATAGGTGAGATAGGGGTAAATAAGAGAGTGATATAGGGCCAGGAGGGCTGACTGTGGAGCATAGTACCGTATCTTCGATAGTATGCCTACAGTCTTGGAAATTTTCTTAGAAATTTGTTGTATATGTGTTTGAAATTTGAGTCTATTATCAAGGTGGATTCCTAAGAATTTTCCCTCTGTTAGCTTTGTGATAGGTGATCCGTTTATCATTATGTTAAGAGGGACATCTGTAGCTCTGTTACCAAACTGAATGAAGTAGGTTTTGTCAATGTTTAGTGTAAGTTTGTTAGTCCTCATCCAGGTAGATATTTTCTGTAATTCGGTATTTACAGTATTGGCTAGCGTGACTGGGCTCAGGTGGGAGAAGACGTATGTAGTGTCATCTGCAAATAGTGTGGGTTTGAGTAATTGCGAAGCATTTGGTAGGTCATTTATGTATAGGAGAAAGAGAAGAGGGCCAAGGACACTTCCCTGTGGGACACCAACTGTAATTGGTTGTGCAGAAGAGTTTGCCCCATTTGCATACACATATTGGCTTCTGTTGCTGAGGTATGACTTGAGGTAGTTGAGGGAGTGCCCTCTTATACCATAGTGTGACAATTTTACGTGGAGCAAGTCATGGTTAACTGTATCAAAAGCTTTACGTAAGTCAATGAAGATCCCCAGTGGGACTTCTTTTTTCTCTATTGCAGTGTATATATGTTCTAGCATGTGTATAATAGCATCATTAGTATTTTTATTAGGCCTGAATCCAAATTGGCAGGGGTTGAGTATGTTTTGGGAGATAAGGTAGGAGTAGATTCGTTTATGAATTAATTTTTCGAAGATTTTTGAGAGAGGGTGTAAGTTGGATATTGGCCTATAGTTATTCAACTCTGTTTGGTCTCCTCCTTTGTGGATCGGGGTGACCCTTGCTATTTTGAGTATTGTAGGGAAGGTGGAGGATTCAATGGATTTGTTAAAGAGTGTTGCAATGATTGGTGATAGCACTTGTGACACTTTTTTGTATATAAAGGGTGGTAAGGTATTTAAATCTCCTGCCTTGTTTTTTAGTGTGTTGATAATAAGGGAGACTTCGTATGGGTTAGTCGGAGCTAGGAACAGTGTGTTCGGGTAGTTGCCGGTGAGGTAGTCATTTGGTGGGGTATCTGAGCTTGGGATTTTATTGGCAAGGTTTTGTCCTATAGTGGAGAAGAAGTCATTGAGTCTGTTTGCTGTTTCTGTTGGTGGGAGTTGGGGTTCATCTGATTTTGCTAATTTTATTTCGCTATTTCGTGATATCTTTTTTGATCCTAGAATTTCTGATAGGGTTTACCAGGTCTTTTTTATATCACTTCGTAAGTTGGATAATCTGTTCTCATAATACAATTTTTTTGCCCTTCTTATCAGGCTGGTTAGGATTGACGAGTAACGTTTTGTTTGGTCTCTGGTTATGTGACCCATTCTGTACTGTTTTTCATATTCGTGTTTTGTATTTATGGATTTGAGAATGCTGGGTGTTAGCCAGGGACTGTTCAGTCTCTTAGCTGTCATCTGTTTAGTTTTTTTAGGGCAGTGCTTGTTATAGAGGTATTGGGTCTTTTTTAGAAAATTATTAATGCATTCGTCAATATCTGTATAGATTTCTAGCTCAGTGTGCCAGTCAATGTTTGCTACTGCTGTTGTGAAGTTATTAATGGCTGCCTCATTGTGAAGTCTGAAGGTGACTTTAGTAGTGTCTTTGGGTAATTTACCAAGAGTTGTTATGAGAAAAGTAGGGTAGTGGTCTGTGGTATTATCTGTAATTATGCCTGATTTTAAAGGGGATATGGTGTTGGTCCAGATGTGGTCAAGTAGGGAAACACTAGTCTCTGTAACTCTTGTAGGTTTTGTTACTGTTGGTAGCAACATACAGTTACTCATTGTGTTTGTGAATTCAGTAACGTGTGGGTCCTGGTCTTGCAGGAGATTTATATTGAAGTCACCTGAGAGTAGTAAGTGATCTTTGTTCATGCGTGCATCAGTTATCATACTTCCTAGGTTTTGACTAAATTGGCTAATGTTTGACTGTGGAACTCTGTAGATGTTTATCAATGTGAGAGGTTTTTGTAGGTATTTGGATTTGAATTTGGCTATTATATATTCCCCATGTTCATCCCTTGTGCAAGTATTAGTGATACATTCTAGTTGGTCTGAGTAGTATATGGCTGTGCCACCCCCTTGTTGGTCTGGCCTACAGTTGTGTATGGCTGTGTAACCAGGAATGGCATAGACATCTGTAATATCAGGCTTTAGCCAGGTTTCAGTTAGTGTAATGATGGACATATTGGCATGTAAGGAATTTAGTAATGCTATGAGGTCATCGTAATGCTTGCTTAAAGATCTGATATTGTAGTTAAAGATAGTTATGTTGTTGTTGGCACTGAGAAGTGCCTTTGATTGTTCTGCAGTGTAGTAATTACAGTAACTGTTTGATTCATTTAAGTCATTAAATAAGAGGTTGGTATCAGGATCAATGCTTGTAATCATAAGATTTGTAGTGAATCTATAGTTAGAATTAAGTATAGAACAAAGTAAATAGTCTTAAGCTAAAAAATAGCACCTGAATTATTTAACAAATGTAAAATAATGAGCTAAGGTATTTTTTTTTTTTATTTATTTTTTTTTTTTAAGCTAAAATAAAGGAGACAATATAAAAGGGACTAATACAAATAAAGTGATGATCAAATAATGGAGCTTGGGAATATGATAGTAGGTAGTACTATAAAGGTAATTCTTTAAAGTTAGAATTATAGTATAAAATTATAATATAAAAGGGACTAATATAGGTTGTGGTGAACAATAAAGTGGTAATCAAATAAATGAGCTTTGGAATATAATGGCAAAATTGTGAACTTATTCTACTTTAGCACCTGAGAATAGCACCTTGATTATTTTAACAATTGTGAATATATAAACTAGGGTAGTTATATAAAGCTAAAATAAAGGAGAAAATATATAAGGGACTAAAATTAAGTAATGGTAAACAAAGTTAAATGGACAGGTGGTCACTATGAAATAATATTGGTTTAGGAGTAAGATCTGATTTGTAATATTAAATAAATTGAGCAGTTTATTGCACAATAAAAGTAAAAAAAAAATGAGGTAGTTGGTACTAGCTAGCAAAAGATAGTTTTGGTACTTGCAAAAAAGTAATTGGAATATACACTAATTGCATACACAATGAAAAGTGACTAAAAAAACAAGTAGTGATAAACAAAATTAAATGGACAGGTAAGAATAATGAATATTATTAATTTATAGTAAGATTTGACTTGTAATTTAAAATTATGAGCAATTAATAGCAGTAAGAAAGAAGTATAGAGTATTGGAGGTATTTCATTAGCTAGTGATGAAAAATAATAAAAATAATAATGTACAATATAATAGTAACGTACACTATATGCACCACACGTATATATGTATTAAGGGCACTTATCTAATCTGTTACAGAAATGTCAGCTTTTCTAAGGAAGGTAGAGAAATCATGTTCGTTTGAGATGGTATATTGTTGTCCTGTTGATGTTTTCCTTACTAGTATTTTCCCATCTCGCGTGAAACACTGATGTATTTTGTTTTCCTGTTTAAGTTTTCTCAGCCTGAACAGAAGGTTTTGACGTTTTCTTGTTAGACACTCATTTATGTACACTCCATTTTTCATTGTAATTGCTGATTTAATTAGGTCCTTTCTTTTATCGTATGAATGAAGTCTGATCATTATACTGTGTTTACTTCCTGGTTTTCCTAGCAAACGTGTTTCTTTGATTTCATTGTTTTGCACGATGACTTGTACGTGGTCCTGTATTATCCTGACAGCAGTTTCTTTGCACTGTGCTTGTGTTATGTCACTTGGAATGTGTGGACTGTTTATTATAACTGCATCAGACAACTTATCTTGTTCAGTTTTGTCGTCTTGGAAATCAAGGTATTCATTTAGTCGAGTGTGCATGTTCTGATTCCAGTCCTTGATTGCTTCTTCAACCTTCATATTTATTGTTGTTATTTGCTCAGTGTGACTGGCTATAGCTGCTTTTAGAGTATTTTCTGTGTCAACACTTCCCGATGTAATCTTCTCTTCAAGGTTTTGGATCTTATTCTCGAGGTTGGTTATCTTGGATTCTCGTCGCTCGAGTGTTGCTTTGATATCTTTGATTTCATTTTCTAGAGCAACGATGTAGTCCTTGATATTGTCAGGAATAATCATACCTGAGTTATCATGGGTGAATCCTTTGAAGGGAGTGGAGTTGGAGGGGGAGTCAGCCATGTTTGTTGTTGTTGTTGTTGTTCCCTGGGTGGCGGCGGTGAGGGGGGTTGATGATACACTGGCGTCCTGCTGGGTAGACAAGTTGAGTTCTAGGGTCCTTGCTGTTATTCTTTTATTACTGGTGTTGTTTCTTCTGCGATATCCTTTCATAGTATCACTGAAGTAGATACTGTGTAGCAATGGAGGAGAAGGCTTGTTTTCTCGGAGCTTGGGTTAAGTGATTGTCTGGCAGCAGAGGCAGTGTTTGGGTTAGAAGGGCTGTGTTCCTTAGATCTTCTAATTTTGTCAAGATTTGGGTTACATTCTTAGTATTCTTGGGTCATGTTGTGGTCTACGTGGGTTCATGTAGTTGAACTTTCACTTAGGCCATCACAAGTTTTGTTGAGCGATGTTTTTTGAGAAAGAAGAGCTGGTAGGATACCGTTGCTGCCGCTGCCGCTGCTTGAATCAAGAGAGAATATGATTTATTTGGTTGATGTTTCCACTATCTATGGTTTGGTTGGGTTTTTGTTTGGCAGAGATAAATCGAACTCCTTTTGATTTTGCAGAAGGGGAATCTGAATTAGTTTCTGGATTCAATACTGAATATAAGAGAGGGGGATTTGTGTTAATTTTCATAGTTGAATATGTTAGGATTTTGTTTATGAGTCGGATATCTATGTTATTATTTTTTGGAGGAAGAGTCTTAAGATTAGGGTTTTATATAAAATTAGTAATGGTTAGGTTTGCATTTATTTGGGTGCGGGGGACTTTACCACGATTGCGATATGATAAGTTAATGTATATAGCCTGAAAAAGGTTTCTTCCTGTATCTCTGAATTTTTCAGTTTTTGTTATAGGAATAAAACTAATTTTAGTTTAAACTAAATTTATAAGTTAGTGAAGATTGGAAAAACTTCCTTTAAATGTTTTCAAAACATTTGTTTTAAATAAACTAAATATCCATTCTAGGAGTAAGTCTGTTAAAAGAGTGATTAAAGGGTTAATGACATAGTAAACAAAATAAATAATAGTAAGAGTTTGCCCTGTAAAAAATATAAGGATCCTCTACAGGACGTGCTCCAATTCATGTCAGTAAGATGATTGTGGAAGCAAGAGTTCAAAATAGAAATTGGTTAAAAGGGTAAAAAGTTAGACCTTGAAATTTTGATAAAGAGGTGAAGGGGAGAAGCCAGAGAATTGCTACTGATAAAACTAAAGTGATAACTCCACCTAGTTTGTTTGGAATAGATTGGAGAATAGCGTATGCAAATAGAAAATACCATTCAGGTTGAATATGAACTGGTGTAACCAGAGGGTTAGCCGGAATAAAATTATCAGGTTCACCAAGAAGGTATGGATTCAAAAGAGTTAGGAGAACTAAGATTATAAATATAATTAGGAATCCTACAATATCTTTAAAGGTAAAGTAGGGGTGGAAGGGAATTTTGTCTATAGAGGAGGTAACCCTTAAGGGGTTGTTAGCCTCGGAGTGATGGATAAATAAGATGTGAATAAGTGTAGCTGCAGCGATTAAAAATGGTAAGAGAAAGTGAAATGTAAAAAATCGAGTTAAGGTAGCATTATCAACTGCGAAACCTCCTCAAATTCATTGAACTAAATCTGTTCCAATATAGGGAATGGCAGAGAATAAGTTTGTAATAACTGTGGCGCCTCAAAATGATATTTGCCCCCAGGGTAGGACATAACTGAGGAAGGCTGTGACTATCGTTATAAATAAAATTAGAACTTCAACTCTCCAGGCGTAAAAAAGAACAAATGATTCATAGTAAATACCTCGACCAATATGAGAATAAATGCAGATAAAGAAGAAAGATGCCCCATTTGCATGAATAGTTCGGAATAGTCATCCATAATTCACATCGCGACAGATGTGTGCTACGTTCGAAAAAGCCAGGTCGATGTGGGAAGTAAAATGAATGGATAAAAATAATCCAGTTGCAATTTGAGCTACTAGGCATAATCCTAAGAGAGATCCTAAATTTCAAAAAAATTAAATATTTCTAGGAATTGGTATATCTACAAATGCGGAGTTAGCAAGTTTAAATAATGGATGGGATTTACATAAAGGTGAAGCCATAAGTTTTGTGAAGAGCAGGTTTAAACTAGTTTAAAGAAAATACTGGTCTATGATGATGTTAGGAATCGAAGGTTTTAGGTTGTTAGTTATAGTTTTTTGTGGATTTTGAGCGTTTATTTCAAATCATAAGCATCTACTAAATGTTTTATTGTGGTTGGAATTTATTATATTAAATGTGTTTTGGGTTATAAGAGTTTACATGGCTAGGGTTGGTTTGGAAGGTGTGTTTGTAAAGTTTTTTTTAGTTATGGTTACGTGTGAAGGGGCTCTAGGTTTATCTTTATTGGTTTCTATTGTTCGTTCACATGGTAATGATTATTTTAGGAGAGTCGGTATTTTAGTATGTTAAAGTTTTTGGTGTTTAATTTTGTTTTGATAAGATTTGTGATGAATTGAAGGTTGATTCAGATTGGCTTGTTAGTTACATGCTTTACAACATTATTAATAATAAATCATGATTTTTATTTTTTTTTGTGGGGGTTATATAATAGGGTCTGATTATCTAAGTTATATTTTGATTGTATTAAGAGTTTGAATCATCATATTAATAGTTTATGGGAGGGTGAGAGCAAAGAAGATTGGGAATTTTTACACTGGGTTCTTGTTAGTGAACTTAATTTTATTGTTAGTTTTAATTTTAACTTTCAGGTCAGTTAATTATCTAATGTTTTATATTAGATTTGAAAGGTCACTAGTTCCTATGCTTGTATTAATTTTACGTTGAGGATATCAGCCTGAGTGAATTCAAGCTGGAATTTACATATTGTTTTATACTTTATTTGCGTCGTTACCTTCATTAGTTTCTTTATTAAGGTTATATAAAAGCAAAGGAAGATTGAATATAAGGTTATTGCCAGGAACGGTTGGTTACCAAAGTGTCAGCGTGTTGGGATATTTTTGCTCTGTATTTGCATTTATAGTTAAATTACCTTTGTTTATATTTCATTTATGATTACCTAAGGCCCATGTGGAGGCTCCTGTTGCAGGATCAATAGTACTAGCTGGGGTGTTATTAAAGTTAAATAGTACTAGCTGGGGTGTTATTAAAGTTAAATAGTACTAGCTGGGATGTTATTAAAGTTAGGGGGTTATGGTTTGATTCAGATTTTGAGAGTGTTTTCGGAGGTTAAAATATTTTGTTGGGTATCAATGAGTCTTGGGATTTTAGGCGGTGTTGTTATTAGTCTAATGTGTTTATGTCAAGTGGATATAAAGTCTTTAATTGCTTATTCTTCTGTGGCTCACATGGGTTTGGTGTTAGGGGAACTTGTTGCTATGAGGGGCTGAGGTTTAAATGGAGCTTTAGTAGTGATGGTGGGGCATGGTTTGTGTTCTTCAGGGTTATTTTGTTTGGCAAATATAGTTTATGAACGTTTAGGTAGACGGAGTTTGATAATTAGGAAAGGTTTATTAAATGATATACCAAGGATAGGTTTGTGGTGATTTTTATTGGCTGTAGGTAATATAGTTGCTCCTCCAATCTCGAATTTAATAAGGGAAATCAGTTTAATCATTAGAGTGGTGAGATGAAGGAAGTTAATTATATTCAGAGTAGGGGTACTGTCTTTTTTTAGTGCATGTTATACTTTATATATATATATATATTCTTTAAGGCAGCATGGGTTGTTTTTAAATTCATTATTCTCTTATTGTTCTGGAAAAATAGGGGAATATTTTGTTTTGTTAATACACAGTGTCCCATTAAATATTATATTCATGAAGGGTTCTCTGGTTTTGTGTAATTTGTAGGATAAGATGGCTGAGATTAGAGGTGTTAGATTGTAAATCTAAATAGAAGTTAAACTTTCTTATCAGCATAAGATAAGATTTAAAAGATTATTACTTTTTTTGACAGCTTTGAAGGATGTTAGTTTAAATTAGCTTAAAATCTTAGATAACTAAAAGTATAGATGGGATAAAAAGACCAAATAAATTGATGGAGGAACATAAAGGTGAGGAGAAGATTTTAAGGGGCTAGAAAGAGATGTTTCGTTTTATTTGAGTATAGGAAATTGAGATAGAGGATAGAGTAAGTCGGATGTAAAAGTAAAGAGTTACTAGTGAAGAGAGAAGAAAAATTAGAAGAGGAAAATAAAAGGATGTTAAAATTATTTCTTGAATAATGATTCATTTGGGAATAAAACCCGAGAAAGGGGGTAACCCTCCTAAAGAGTAAAGGTTTATTATTGAGATAATTTTAGGAAAAGAGCTTTGATTAGAGTTAATTAAGTGGGAAAATAAGTATGTTTGGGTTGATGAGAAGTAAAAGGCTACTGAAGCTGAGATTAAAGCATATATGAATAAGTAAATTATCCAGGAGGTTTCATTGATAAGTATAGCGAAAAGTATCCATGATATGTGATTAATAGATGAATAAGCTAAAATTTTTCGAAGGGATGTTTGGTTAATCCCCCCTAGGGCTCCGACAATAGCGGAAGTTAGTCCTAAGAAAATAATGATGTGTGTATAGTATTCTGTAGATAGATAAGAGATTAAAAATATAGGGGCGAGCTTTTGGATTGTCATGAGAATAATAATTTGGGTCCAATTAAGACCTTCCATAACTTGAGGAAATCAAAAATGGAATGGGGCCGCTCCTAATTTAAGAAGCAGGGCTAAGGAGATAAAGGAGAGTGAAATTCTCAGAATGAAAAAATTTAAGGTTGAGGATAAGATGGTAATGGCTGACCCTAGAGCTTGAATCAAAAAGTATTTTAAGGAGGCCTCTGACGGTAATTGGTTTTCTTTTGATGAGATTAAAGGAATAAATGATATGAGATTGAGTTCAAGACCGATTCAAGCTTAGAATCATGATGATGAGGAAATGGTCAGGAGGAACCCTGATAGAAGTGAAAGTATAAAAATTATTTTATAAGGCGAAAATAAAATTATAAAGAGAGATTACTCTCATAAATGAGGCATGAGCCCATTAGCTTAGATTTAGCTTATCTTTATATTTTGTATGTAGAAGTGTAAAGGACACGAAAGGTTTTGATCTTTCGAGGATTGGTGCAATTCCAATTTAAATAGAAAAAGGTGACATAGGGTTATAGAGATAAGTGATAAAGGATTGGTCTTTGAGTGCTTATAGGACCTTCTCCATATTTAGTTATTCTTAGCAGATTAAATGAGAAAGAAACTTAAGTTGTTAAGAAAATAAAAATAAAAAAATAAAAGGGGGGTTATTTTGCATATTTTAAATTTGTGCTAGTATATATATATATATACATCTCTACACATGAAAGTGGTGAATTGAGTATAATTGTACGAGTGAGCTTATGTATACCAGAACAGAATGATAACATTGATCACTGTACATTACGATTAATACAGTTATAAGTAGAACCCTTCGTGAGAAAGGAGATTCTACTTATATTAGTATTAATCGTCTCCTTCTAGATTCCCCCATTTCCGTGAAGATATTCCTAATAGATGGTAATGGAGGAAGATAAGACGAAGCCGGTATTTCTTTATAGTAATTTTCTGATAGATACACTAAGAGTGTAATATATCTATTAGTAGACCATAGCAATAAGCTAATTGATAAGATGGTTTGGTATATACGTATATACTGTTATATACGAGCTTAAGGTATATAAAAGCTGAGCTAGTATAGATAATAGCTTACAAGCTAGATACACTGTGAATATCATATAGATATGAATGGATTGTATGATTTACAGGATTATGAATGATTCGGGTAAATTTACATTTCTTTAAATGTGTGTGTATATATATATATATATATATATATATATATATATATATATATATATATATATATATATATATATATATATATATATATATATATATATATATATATATATATATATAGACAATAAGGGGAATAGAAAAATTTGTAAAGTTATATAAGTAGTTTTTATGTTAATTGTAGTTTGTTTGTTTGGATAATTTAAACTGAAAATTCAAAGTAAAGCTGAAGATTAGCATTTCACTTACGATGAAAAGGTTGTCACAGAGGCGACTTATTTTGTTACTTATGATACCTTGCTAATTATTATGATTAGGAAAAATATTTTGAAGTTCTAGTATGTAGTTAAGGAAATCATAATTATTGGTGATAGATAATAGTATTGTGTAGGAAAATTGAAATATATGAAATGAAATAAATGGAAAGTATTGGTTAAACTAAGTACCTTGTGTATTAGGGATATTTTATATTAAATATTTTTGATATTTTTACCGAAATAAGTATAGTTAAATTGAGGGTTGAGTTTTTGTAGTAAAAAAATTCAAAACTTTGTTTTAGTAGTGAAATGTTAATCGGGCCTTAAAATATCTGTTTTTCTTTTTTTTTTTTTTTTTTTTTTTTTGAAAAAAAATCAATTTTTTCTTTGCATTGAAGTAGGGTAGAGTTTAGGAATAGAGGGGGTAAGCTCTTTATTTAATTATTTTAATTATAAAAATAGATATAAGGCATACTTAACTAGGCTTAGAAGTAGTCATGTTTACATGGGGTTATACCTGAGGCATAGGGAAGTGAATATTTATTATTTTTTAAATAGGTAAGAAAGACTTTTTATCAATTTAGTTTAGAGATTTAAAGTGAATATATTAGTATATGAACTGTATCATGTACCTCAAGGTACATTGTATCATGTACCTCAAGGTACATGATACAGTCACATAAGTGACTGTTATATTTTAGGCTCACCCACAACCGGGTTTATGTGTTGATCCAAACTCAACACAGTACATGAAATGTTCCCAGCCACCAAGACACACACCTCAGTCAACACTAAATAGGAAAATATGGAATACAGTGTCACATGGAGAGTGCCGGTGGAGGAAAGGTTACTGTGGGAATAGACTTGACTAGCACTAGTGAATTATTGCCGGATGTCGAAACAAGTGGAAATAAACAAATATTGAACTATCTATAAGTAATATAGTGAGTGACAAGGATATGTATGTGCAGTGACATAGTGGCATCTAAAAGGGACCAGGAGGCACAGTCCCCACAACACAAACAATAGTAGCTACGACAACCCAACTCCAGGTGATATTTTAGTGGCAGGAAACAGAAAAAGAAAATGTAAGGAAATAACAAAAATAGTCCACCACCTTGGAGCCTTGTTGGACTGGAGGTGCAGCCAGTGACCACCCATGGCCCTCCAGAACTACAACTACTGATGCCAATAACAAAATCCCCCCCAACAAACACAGAATACAACCTCGTTCATATTTGCTAATATACAGGGCTTTAAGCTGTCCACCAACAACAAAATACCTTTTTTCAGTTGACTTCTAGAGGAGTCTAATGCAATGTTTGCAGCCTTCACAGAGACTCACACAAAAGATCACTTTGACAGTGAAATATGGATAAGTGGTTGCAACCTTTTTAGATGTGACAGAATGAACAGGCAACAAGGGGGGGGTTGGTGAGCAGCAACTTTAAACCTAGACAGCAATGCCTAAGCGTACATAATAAGGCAAATAGATTACTGGGATTTATATCAAGAAGTGTAAGCAACAGAAGTCCAGAGGTCATACTGCAGCTTTATACATCATTAGTAAGGCCTCACCTAGATTATGCAGCTCAGTTCTGGTCTCCATATTACAGAATGGACATAAATTCGTTAGAAAACATTCAGCGTAGGATGACCAAATTAATACATAGCATTAGAAATCTTCCTTATGAAGAAACATTGAAGACTCTTAAGTTACATTCACTTGTTAGACGAAGAATGAGGGGAGAGCTGATCGAAGTGTATAAGTGGAAGATAGGTATTAATAAAGGGGATATTAATAAGGTGCTGTCCTGGGAGACAGTAATGGTGAAGCTGGAGGTGCTGTCCTGGGAGACAGTAATGGTGAAGCTGGAGATGCTGTCCTGGGAGACAGTAATGGTGAAGCTGGAGATTTTGTCCAGGCAGTCGGGAATTATACGCAGGAAGGAATACATATAAATGACCTCATAGGGGACAGGAGCCATAGTAGGGAAACAAGTGTAGTCAAAGATAAGATAAAACCAATATTGCAAACTAGAAATACCGCAGGAAATAGCAAACAAGAGGACTCCACTAGCAATAGTGAGGATATATTACCAAAAACAACTGGTGGGAGCTCCATTGTTGGTGCTAGGGAGGATAGAAGTAAGACAGGGAAACATGCACCAACAGGGAATACAGTCACAGAAACCCAAGGCAAACAGAAACCAAGCCTGTGCACATACTATGCACTTGGTATCTGCTGGCATGGGAAATCTGGAAAAACAGATGGGACTTGCAACTATGACCACCCTAGAAAATGCCATGCCCATATGACAACAGGAAAATGCAAACTCCCTTCCTGTAGGCTTTTTCACCCTGAACTGTGTACCTCTTCAGTACAGGAAAGACTGTGCTATAACTTAAATTGCCAGGCATACCATCTAAAGGGGACAAAAAGATACAAAACATCCAGGCCATGGGAAAACCTGGGTAGCCACAGCCACTCAAGAGGGAGAGGTTTTTTAGTGCCAGGAAGGAAAAAAAACTGGCAGGAAATGGCAGAAATCGTACACCAAATCCAGTCATTCCTGGAGTGGAACCACAGTCGATGGCCTCCACTCCAAACCAACAGATACAAATACTAATGCCGGAAAAAAAATCCCCCCCCCCAGTACCAACAATACCACCAGTCCGATAACATTCTTCTTTGCAAATATACAGGGTCTAAAGCCAGCAACAAACAACAAAATACCTTTCATCCGTGGACTGCTTGCAGAGGCAAAGGCAATGTTCACGGCTTTCACTGAGACCCACATAAAGGATCACTTGGACAATGAAATATGGATCCCAGGTTACAACCTATACAGATGTGACAGAGTGAACAGGCAAAAGGGGGGGGAGGTTGGCCTGTACATTGCAGAGTCACTTGTTTGCACAGAACTGCTTAATGCCTCAAATGATGTAGTGGGAGTTTTAGCAGTAAAGGTCGAGAACCAACACCTAGTCATTGTGGTAGTCTACAAGCCTCCGGATGCAACATCCCAGCAATTCCAGGAACAGCTGATAAAAATTGACCACTGTCTGGAAAATCTTCCAGCTCCTGCACCCAACATCTTGCTCCTGGGGGATTTCAACTTAAGGCACCTAAAATGGAGGAATATAGCAAATAATATTGTTGCAGTAATAACACCAGGAGGCAGCTCTGATGAAAACTCACACTCACACGAGCTTTTAAATGTCTGCACAAAATTCAATTTAAACCAGCAAATAATAGAGCCTACTAGACTGGAGAATACACTAGACCTCGTCTTCACTAACAATGATGATCTGATAAGAAATGTCACCATATCAAAAACAATATACTCAGATCACAACATAATTGAGGTTCAGACATGTATGCGTGGTGCCCCAGACCGACATAATGAGACTAGTCACGAGGGAGCATTCACCAAATTCAACTTCAATAACAAAAACATAAAGTGGGACCAAGTAAACCAAGTCCTAACCGATATAAGCTGGGAAGATATACTAAGCAACACAGACCCCAACTTATGCCTAGAACAGATTAACTCGGTGGCACTCGATGTATGCACAAGGCTTATTCCTCTAAGAAAAAGGAGGAGTAGATGTAAAATAGAAAGAGACAGGCGCTCCCTTTACAGGCGACGGAAAAGAATAACAGAGCGGCTAAAAGAGGTCAATATATCTGAAATGCGTAGGGAGACACTGGTCAGAGAAATAGCAAGCATCGAACTTAAGCTAAAAGAATCCTTTAGGAGTCAGGAATCGCGGGAAGAACTAAAAGCCATAAATGAAATCGAAAGAAACAAAAAGTATTTCTTCTCCTATGCCAAATCAAAATCGAGAACAACGTCCAGTATTGGGCCCCTGCTTAAACAAGATGGGTCCTACACAGATGACAGCAAGGAAATGAGTGAGCTACTCAAGTCCCAATCTGACTCAGTTTTTAGCAAGCCGCTAACCAGACTGAGAGTCGAAGATCAAAATGAATTTTTTATGAGAGAGCCACAAAATTTGATTAACACAAGCCTATCCGATGTTATCCTGACGCCAAATGACTTCGAACAGGCGATAAATGACATGCCCATGCACTCTGCCCCAGGGCCAGACTCATGGAACTCTGTGTTCATCAAGAACTGCAAGAAGTCCCTATCACGAGCCTTTTCCATCCTATGGAGAGGGAGCATGGACACGGGGGTCGTCCCACAGTTACTAAAAACAACAGACATAGCCCCACTCCACAAAGGGGGCAGTAAAGCAACAGCAAAGAACTACAGACCAATAGCACTAACATCCCATATCATAAAAATCTTTGAAAGGGTCCTAAGAAGCAAGATCACCACCCATCTAGAAACCCATCAGTTACACAACCCAGGGCAACATGGGTTTAGAACAGGTCGCTCCTGTCTGTCTCAACTATTGGATCACTACGACAAGGTCCTAAATGCACTAGAAGACAAAAAGAATGCAGATGTAATATATACAGACTTTGCAAAAGCCTTCGACAAGTGTGACCATGGCGTAATAGCGCACAAAATGCGTGCTAAAGGAATAACAGGAAAAGTCGGTCGATGGATCTATAATTTCCTCACTTACAGAACACAGAGAGTAGTCGTCAACAGAGTAAAGTCCGAGGCAGCTACGGTGAAAAGCTCTGTTCCACAAGGCACAGTATTTGCTCCCATATTGTTCCTCATCCTCATATCTGACATAGACAAGGATGTCAGCCACAGCACCGTGTCTTCCTTTGCAGATGACACCCGAATCTGCATGACAGTGTCTTCCATTGCAGACACTGCAAGGCTCCAGGCGGACATCAACCAAATCTTTCAGTGGGCTGCAGAAAACAATATGAAGTTCAACGATGAGAAATTTCAATTACTCAGATATGGTAAACATGAGGAAATTAAATCTTCATCAGAGTACAAAACAAATTCTGGCCACAAAATAGAGCGAAACACCAACGTCAAAGACCTGGGAGTGATCATGTCGGAGGATCTCACCTTCAAGGACCGTAACATTGTATCAATCGCTTCTGCTAGAAAATGACAGGATGGATAATGAGAACCTTCAAAACTAGGGAGGCCAAGCCCATGATGACACTCTTCAGGTCACTTGTTCTATCTAGGCTGGAATGTTGCTGCACACTAACAGCACCTTTCAAGGCAGGTGAAATTGCCGACCTAGAAAATGTACAGAGAACTTTCATGGTTCGCATAACGGAGATAAAACACCTCAATTACTGGGAGCGCTTGAGGTTCCTAAACCTGTATTCTCTGGAATGCAGGAGGGAGAGATACATGATTATATACACCTGGAAAATCCTAGAGGGACTAGTACCGAACTTGCTCATGAAAATCACTCACTTCGAAAGCAAAAGACTTGGCAGACGATGCACCATCCCCCCAATGAAAAGCAGGGGTGTCACTAGCACGTTAAGAGACCATACAATAAGTGTCAGGGACCCGAGACTGTTCAACTGCCTCCCAGCACACATAAGGGGGATTACCAACAGACCCCTGGCAGTCTTCAAGCTGGCACTGGACAAGCACCTAAAGTCAGTTCCTGATCAGCCGGGCTGTGGCTCGTACGTTGGTTTGCGTGCAGCCAGCAGCAACAGCCTGGTTGATCAGGCTCTGATCCACCAGGAGGCCTGGTCACAGACCGGGCCGCGGGGGCGTTGACCCCCGGAACTCTCTCCAGGTAAACTCCAGGTAGGTCTTGAGGATATCTCTCTAAGAGAGAACCCGCAGTAATGGATTTAAATTAGATAAGTTTAGATTTAGAAAGGACATAGGAAAGTATTGGTTTGGAAATAGGGTAGTTGATGAGTGGAACAGTCTACCTAGTTGGGTTATTGAGGCTAGGACTTTGGGTAGTTTCAAATTTAGGTTGGATAAATACATTAGTGGGAGGGGTTGGATTTGAATGGGACTTGCAAATGAGTGGATATTGTTATCAGAGCTTATTTCTTGGGTAGCATTGAGGATTGGATTGGGAAAATGTTTCGTTAGTGTGATGAATTGCAAAGGACCTGCCGAGCATGGGCCAAGAGGCCTGCTGCAGTGATCCTCCTATCTTATGTTCTTATGTTAAAAGAGTTCCTCATCTGCATGGAGTTGCTGAACATCACAAATGAGGTAGTTGAAGTTCTATCAATAAAGATCGAGAACCAAAACCTAGTCATTGTGGTTGTATACAAGCCACCAGATGCAACCTCCCAACAGTTCAAGGAACAACTACTGAAAATTTATTACTGTCTGGAAAGCCTTCCAGCTCCATCCCTAAACATCTTACTGCTTGGTGATTTCAACCTAAGACATACAAAATGGAAGAATGTAGCAAATAATGTTATAGCTGAAACAATCCCCGGAGGTAGCGCAGATGAAAGGTCATACACACATCACCTACTAAGTCTCTGCGAAAAACACACCTTAAACCAGCAGATAGTGGAGCCAACAAGACTAGAAAACACACTTGACCTTATCTTCACAAATAATGAGGGCCTGATAAGAGACATAAGAATATCAAAAACAACTAATTCCGATCACAACCTAATCGAAGTCCAGACGTACATGCATAGGGGTCCTGATCAGCAGAATGCATGTACCTGTGAAGGTGTCTTCACAAAATACAACTTCAACAACAAGAACATCAACTGGGACCAGGTAAACCATGTCCTAAATGAAACGTGTTGGGAAGATATCTTAAATGACATGGATCCAAACCAGTGCCTTGAAAGGATCAACTTCCTGGCAGCTGAAGCATGTTCTAGGCATATTCCCCTAAGAAAGAAGAAGAGCAGGAGTAAACTGGAGAGAGAAAGATGCTCTCTCTACAGAAGACGGCGAAGAGTCACTGAGCTCCTCAGGAGTGCTAGAATATCTGTTACACGAAAGGAGGCACTGACCAGGGAAGTGGAAACTACCGAACTTAAGTTAAATGACTCTTACAGGAACCAGGAGAGACAGGAGGAGCTTAAAGCTATTAGTGAAATTGAAAGAAATTCGAAATATTTCTTTTCATATGCCAAAAACAAGGCAAATACCACATCTAGTATCGGGCCCTTACTCAGACAGGATGGGACTTACACAGATGACAACAAGGAAATGAGTGAAATACTGAAATCCCAGTATGACTCTGTGTCTAGTGAGCCACTAATCAGTCTGAGGATCGACGACCCAAATGATTTCTTCATGAATGAGCCTCAAAACTCCATAAATGTATGGCAGATTTCCGACATTACCCTAACTGCGATAGACTTCGAAAAAGCCATTGACAACATACTATACACCAAGCCCTGGGCCCAGACTCGAGGAACTCTGTATTCATTAAGAACTGCAAGAAACCCCTTTTGCGTGCCCTAAGTACACTATGGAGGAGGAGCTTGGACATGGGTGAAATTCCAGTCACTTAAAACAACGGATATACCCCCACTCCATAAAGGTGGCAGCAAAGTATTAGCTAAGAACTATAGACCAATAGCTCTGACGTCCCACATCATAAAAATCTTTGAAAGAATGCTAAGAAGCAGGATTGCAAATCACCTGGATTCCCAAAATCTGCACAATCCAGGGCAACATGGGTTCATGGCAGGTCGCTCCTGCCTCTCACAACTACTGGATCACTATGATATGGCTTTGGATGCACTGGAAGAAAATCAGAATGCAGTTGTAATATACAGAGACTTTGCAAAAGCATTTGACAAATGCAATCATGGCGTAATAGCCCTCAAAATACGTGCTAAAGGAATAACTGGGAAAGTGGGGAGATGGATCTTCAACTTCCTAACGAACTGAACACAAAGAGTAGTGGTCAACAGAGTTAAATCGGAGGCTGCCATAGTGAAGAGCTCTGTTCCACAAGGCACAGTACTCGCCCCTATCTTATTCCTCATCCTCATATCAGACATAGACAGAAATATACACCACAGCACTGTATCATCCTTTGTGGATGATAATAGGATCTGCATGAGGCTGGCATCTGCTGAGGATGTGGTTAACCTTCAAGAAGATATAAACAAAGTTTTCCAGTGGGCAACGGAAAACAATATGATGTTCAATGAGGACAAATTCCAACTACTCCGTTATGGAAAACTGGAGGAGATAATAAATAGAACAGAGTATTCAAAAAGTCTGGTCATACATACAATAGAGCGGAAAAATAATGGGAGTAGTAATGTCTGAGGATCTCACTTTCAAGGATCACAACAGTGCAGCGATCACAAGTGCAAAGAAACTGATAGGATGGATAATGAGAACGTTCAGAACGAGAGATGCAAAGCCAATGATGATCCTTTTCAAATCACTTGTTCTCTCTAGGCTGGAATACTGCTGTACATTAACATATCCATTCAAAGCAGGTGAAATTGCAGATCTAGAGAGTATACAGAGATCCTTTACTGCACGTATAAGTTCTGTCAAGCACCTTAACTACTGGAAACACTTGAAAGCACTTGACTTTTACTCTTTGGAACGCAGGAGGGAGAGATATCATAATCTACACTTGGAAAATCCTGGAAGGAATGGTCCCAAATCTGCACACAGAAATCACTCCCTACGAAAGTAAAAGACTGGGCAGGAGATGCAAAATGCCCCCAATTAAAAGTAGGGGCGCCATTGGTACACTAAGAGAAAACACCATAAGTGTCTGGGGCCCAAGACTGTTCAACGGCCTCCCATCAAGCATTAGGGGAATTACCAATAAACCCCTGACTGCCTTCAAGAGAGAGCTGGACAGATACCTAAAGTCAGTGCCGGATCAGCCAGGCTGTGGCTCGTACGTTGGACTGTGTGCGGCCAGCAGTAACAACCTGGTTGAGCAGGCCCTGATCCAACGGGAGGCCTGGTCATGGACCGGGCCACGGGGACGTTGATCCCCAGAATAACCTCCAGGTAATCCAGGTAACCTCCTTCACACACCTTACACCACACCTTAACTTATCAAGAGCATCACTAATGCCCTTGCATACATCAAGAAGCCAGCTTCATTATACCCCTTAAGATTGCAATGTCCATAAGTCCCTGACGCGGAAGCTAAGCTACGATATCCTTCTGAAAAGGCTAAATGCCATCTGTTCCCAGTGATGTCCTTATTCCTCCATTGTGTCCCATAAAATATCGCTACCAGTACCCTGATTCTCTCCCTTACTGACACATGTCTGAAAACCCATGACGTATACACAAAGTCCGTGACTAGATATCCCATTGCGTTCTGCACCGGCATCCCCCCCCCCCCACATCTAAGCTTAACGCCCTTAAAATGCTAATCTATCCTCCATTCACAATACGTAAAACCCTACTAAACCATTCTTTCACTGGTTCCAACCTCCTACAAAAAAATACCGCTGAAAGACAGTGCCAATGTCCCCACACACACAACACTCCCCTCCCTCCTGCATCAGCCTATTTGCCAATACTTCTCCAGACGGCAATATATTGTGGAGGAATTTAAACATTACTTCCCTTACTACTGCCTTCAGTCGTAACCCTTTTTAATTGGCCCCATATATCACTCCATACATCGGATATATACCTTCAACCTTAGCAACCACCTCTCCACCACCCACCTGAGCCAGTCTTCCTATCTTGACCTTGCGTGGGTCCCTCACAAATTAATAACCTCAACATTCCCTCACACATCTGGACATCTCTACCCCTCGCCAAATGCTCCAAATCCCTTCTAACCCATACCAAACCTGTGCCTGCAACCCTACCTTCCCTCAAATAACTGTGTTAAATATACATGCCCAACATCCTTTGATGCAGCACCATTAACCCCAGCCCTCCCCTACATGCCGGAAGACACACAACATCTCTCGATAACCAGTCACATCCCGAACCCCAAATATATCGATATACACGCTTCAACAGACGCTTCTCATCGCACATTTTCAAGGGATATATACCTACCACATGCCACAGCTTACCATACAAAAGCACATTCACTACAATAGCACGCTGATGTAACGTCAGACCTCTTGTACGCAATCCTGCCAATCTACCCAGAACCCTATCCACAGCTTCTTTCAAATTCACCTCCCTCATCTCCTGAAGGTTTCCCGTATGAACAACCCCACACACCTTAATTTGATGCACCATGGGCCAGCTGTCTTCAAGTCCTAGAGCCCCACCCATGCTGTCCCCCACCCTCATTAGCATAGACTTTTCCCTATTAGTCGTCATCCCTGTTGCCCTTCCGAAAATCGCTCCACCACCAGTTCACCCACCTTTCGTAAATCCTTTGACCTTCTGAATAGAACCGTGGTATCATCCACATAACCCACGATCCCTGGATGCACAGCCACTTCATCTCTCTTCACTCCCTCCCGTACACTCCATCGCACAGCCCTATAGAACGGATCCTGGATCAATGCAAAGAGAAGCTGCGACACATGGCACCCTTGCCAAAAGCCCCTTTCAGTCCTAACTAGTTTTCCTAGCCTACCATTTACCTGCACCTGTACCATACAACACCTTTGCCAACTGACGATTTCCTTCCTAAACCCTTGCCACTGCATTAACTTCCACAATGCCTCACGCTCCACAAAGTCATATGCCGCATGCCTATCCAGTGCTAATACCCCACCTTTATTTGCCCCCCCCACTTTCGTCTATAAACCTACGTGTGATTCCTTGCCCCACACACATTGATTGCCCAGGCACATCATACTGACTCTCATCCAAAACTTTGTCAAGAACTCTTTTCATCCTATTCCCTAACATTTTAGTGAAGATCTTGTAATCACCACACATTAAAGTAATCGAAGGATAATGATGTATGTAATCACAAGACTTCTTTTTCGGGACCATGACCACCACACCCGTACATTGCTGTTCTCCCAACCTACCTTTGGTTTTCATAGCATTAAATAAAGCCACTAAAAAATCACACAAACATTTCCAGTTTTTCTAATAAAAATCACAAGGAATGTCGTCAATCCCCGGCGATTTTCCCACACTCATTCCCTCCACTTCCATTCTAATCTCCTCCTCACTTATAAGCCCACTCAGATTCAACTGATCCTTATGCTCCAGATTACAACATACCCATTCACCCATTTCCCTTAGCGCCTAACCATTAACCCCCACTCTTGCCATGCATCTCATACCACACATCCACATAGCAACCCATACCCTCTGTTCACATGAGCACATGCCCCTGATGATACCCCTCCAATTGCTCCTGGACCCTCAAGCTCATTATTTCCGTCGCCCTGCAACGTTTTCCCTGCTCTCTCAAGACATATGCCGAAGGAGAGTTGCCCCATAAAACCTCATCGATTCCTCCGCGATTCAAGCTGCATCAAATTCACGATTTTGAATGTCCCTAATCAGTTCTTTCAAACCCTCAATCTCAGCCACCGGATACTCACCCCCCATCCAATATAGCATTCCTGCAGTTGACTTTCAAGGTAATGTAAAACACCATATTGAAATCTCCGCTCTTCCCTTCCCCGCTTCTGATAAAAATCCCACATCTTCCCTTTACCGACCCTGTCCCACCACCCAAGGATGTCCACCCCCCTAACTGTCTGCCCACCATCTCCTCCAAGCACTCTCAATGTTCACTCTCAAAAGATTCCCTCCCACCCACTTTGTGCAATAACCCAACATTCAACTTCCAATAACCGTTGAAATGCTTTGGCAATTCTTCCCAATTCAAGTCCACCAGAACCCCTCTATGGTCAGAGAAGCTCACATTCAATGCACAAACGCTGCTTACCCTCACCCCCCTGGATACATAGATTTGATCAAGCCTCACCACATAATCGCGCCTAATAAACGCATGCATGACCCCACCCACCTCCTCCCCTCCCACATCCACTACATTCACACTTCGCAACAGATCCCCTAAATACCCCGAAAAAAACCTTCCTCTAGGTTCTACGTCCTTACACCTAACAATACAGTTCCAATCACCTCATAGAATCGTAACGACTGGCAGCGAACTTAAATGATAAATAAGGACGTCCCTAAAGAACCTATTTTTGATGCCCATGTCTCCTTCTGCAGGCCCATACACCCCTATGAAACCCACTTGAACCCCACCCCACGTGCCATCTACCCGAACCACCAACCCCTCCTCCCCTACCTCACATCTTTGCAGAAAAAATGGGCTAGCTTCTATAATTAACAATGCCACACCACCTTTCAGTCGTGCAGAGCAACCCATATACACATCATATCCATCAATCATTAACTCCCCCAATGATTTATAATTGTGTTCTTTCAGGAACACAAGGTCAGGTACATCTCTTTAAAAATACCTCCAGACTCTTACATTTGTCTACTGATTTCAACCCATTAACATTTAAATAATACACTTGAAGGATTCAATGGAGGCTTGCCTTTAGACACCTTTAACACTCTTAGATCCTAGACGAGCACTCCCACCTCTCCCCCCACACCCCCCTGTGCCTTTCCCTTTCACATGCTCAACACACTTTGTTCCACCCATACCTCTACGGGTCACATCGTGCCATGCTTTTTTCCCAGACCTTTGCCCAGGAGTCAAAACGTTATCACTATCTGATATCACAGCAGCTCTCTTGCGAGAGCTACGATCTGCAACCATGGCCCCCTCTAGTCTGTTATCCCTGTGGACATTCATTACTACATCCTGTTCTACTTCCACGCCACAAGCGGCATGCACGTTGGGGCCTCCTGCCCTTGCCTCTACACTCTAGGTTTCCAAACCAGCATGGATCATCGTAGACGCCGAAACGTCCAGCAATTCATGCAGAGCCTCCTGAATGGATACCTCCATTACATCCTGAGCAATTACAGAATCCTCCTCGCCTACCGCCGACACCAAGCCTACATCCTCTCCAAATCCAGGTAGGGTCACACATGCAGAAGACAACTCTGTCTCCCTCTCTACCTCCTCACTCCAGGACTTCTGTGCTGGAGACTTACACTGCGTTGCCGTAGCATATGTTTACTGCTTCCTTGCATCATCAGTCCTTGCATCAGCCTTTGATCTTCCTCGTCGCGTAGGACATTTCGCTGTGATGTGATCATAAGTCCCACATAATCGACATGTACACCTCTGACTTGTGTACGTAACGAAGACTTGAGTACGGAAGTCCTCCATCACCATGTACGATGGTATAGGGTGCTTTAGGGACATTTTAAAAGAAAAAGACCCTTCTGGCATGCCGACAAGCAGTCCATCACGCCAACGTCCCAATGTCGCCAAATGTATCATACAATAACGCCCATAACCAGCTTAACCACATCCTGGTACCTGGCCACCATATTTTCATAAGTGTTGCATTGCCGGAATTTGACGAAAAGCCTTGAACTACCTTTCAACGAAACGCCATAGAGCTCCTCGTTTGCAATGCCATACATGTCCCTTAATATCGCCGTCAGCAAAAGATGGGTGTTCTGACTATTGAGCGAGCCCTTCACAAGTTCAAGACAAACAGTGTTGACACACCTACGTTCACCTTCGGCCATTATGAAAGTACTGCCACCTGCCACCAGGGGTTTAGAGAGCAGCTCCACTGTCGTCCTCTCTGCACAAAGGCCGAGAGACGAATGCATATTTTTGATTGATTCATAATCAGCATTCTGTTAAGCAGCATTGTGCTCACTCCAGTGCTAATCAATCCACTCTATTCATAACGATCAAGAACTTCATTTTTCCATCTATGCAATGTTTTTCTTTATTTCACTAACTTCTGCTACTAACTTTTAGAATAAGACGTCAACAATTTTTTATTCTGTTTCTTCAGGTCATAGGGTAAGTTTAATATAATTTTTATGCACCTGTTACGACTTTGATGTCGTAATATTTTAAGTTACGACTTTGATGTAACTTAATATGTTCCTGGCTCCTACAGGCTGCTCACACTGCTGTCTAGAGGTTATAAAATTACACTGAAAAACACAGCAACTTTTGGGCCAGCATGTACTCATACAAATTAAGAAGAATGAGTGCAAATAATTAATGTTGAAAAATGAAGGACATAAAAACTCACCTATACAGAAATATATCTATATTAATAATAACTTGTATACAACTTAGAATCTACTACGAAAAACCACCGGACTCCAGTTTACATTAACTCACTAGCACACTGCTACTAATGAGTTAAACAAAATAAGTCATCAGGGAGGGACCATGACATACACATCCCTGTCTTCACTTATGCCTGGTAGACTAATTATCAGCAGGCAAAACATCATATAGTACTCTCGCATAAACAGTCCTCTGCATACTAGGGCCTTACAAATAAACATGAGAGCACTTCTACACAAACACCTATAGTATACGCTAAAAAACTTACCAAAATTACCTACTCAAACTACTGCCCAAACATAATGACTTTGCCCCTGTCACCACCCGTCTCCTACTTAACTAAACACACATCTCATCTGCTCCTGTCCTGGCCACTGCCTAACTGACAGGAATAAAACGCGTTCGCTTTCAGGGAATAATACACATATACTACACGAACAATAACATTATATATGGAGCGTTATTTTATATATAGTTTTTTAATGCAATATTCTACAATAGCTCCCCATAACCATCCTGTGGGACCTCCCTTCCTGCGATTTGTTTAAAATTGTCATTACGATTTTGTGAGTTGCGTTATTTTCACAAGGTCAGCAAAGCCGTTCAGAAATCAGAACAGTTATTAAGTACGTATTTGTGCATGTTTCTTCAGTTCACTTCAGATTTTTTTTAAGCAAAATTAGAGAAGATTTTGACGAGCGTGAGCACCAAGCAAAAGTCACCTCGTAAAATGTTAACCACAGAACTGTCACAAGGAGACAAAGAATAAAGAAACGGAGATAAGTTTAGGATAAAATCATTTATTCATATACTAAATGTACATAGGCAGCACTATCGTGGTGCCAAGTGATTGTAAAACAGAAACTTGTAACTGTTTTACATGATGGTAAGATTGCTGGTGTCTTTTTCTGTCTCAAACACACTTACTTGCAGTTAGGTTACACTACACGCACATGGACATGCATATATATATATACACACACACATCTAGGTTTTCCTTTTTTTTTTCTTAATAGACTTTGTTCTTCTTTCTTTCCTCTGTTATCCACAGAGAAGTGGAAAAGAATTTTTCCTGTGTAGTCATGCATGTCGTGTGAGGCAACTAAAATGCCGGGATCAATGGGCTAGTAACTCCATCTGTATAAAATACTAAAAATGAAAAAAAGAAGTTAAACTTTATAAAACTGAGATGGATGAATGTGCGTGGATGTAGTGCAGATGATATGAATGTGCGTGGATGTAGTGCAGATGATATGAATGTGCGTGGATGTAGTGCAGATGATATGAATGTGCGTGGATGTAGTGCAGATGATATGAATGTGCCAGATGAATGTGCGTGGATGATGTGTGCCTGGATGTAGTGCAGATGATATGAATGTGCGTGGATGTAGTGCAGATGATATGAAAGAGATGATTGCTGATATTATGAATGAAAAGGAGTTGGATGTCATAGCTTTAACGGTAATAAAGCTGAAGGGGGTAGATGATTTTCAGAGGAGAGAAATAAATGGGATTAAGTCAGGAGTATCTGAGAGTTAGAGCTAAGGAAGGGGTAGCAATAATGTTGAAGGATCAGTTATGTGGATTATGTGGATTAAAATAAGGGTCGGATGCGAAAGTGGGTCATAATAATCGTGTATGTTCCTGGAGAAGAGAAGAGTGTAGAAGAGAGATATTTTGGGAGATTTTAAGAGAATGTATAGGAACCTTTGAACCAAGTGAGAGTAATTGTGGTAGGGGACCTGAATGCTAAAGTAGGAGTAACATTTAGAGAGGGTGTGGTAGGTAAGTTTGTGGTGCCATTTGTTAATCATAATGGGAGCCTTTTGACTGAACTTTGTATAGAAAGGGGTTTAGTTATAAGTTATACATATTTTAAGAAAAAGAGGATAAATAAGTATACAAGATACTATGTAGGGCATAATGACAGTAGTTTGTTGGACTATGTATTGGTAGATAAAAGACTGTTGAGTAGACTTCAGGATGTACATGTTTATAGAGGGGCCACAGATATATCAGATCACTTTCTAGTTGTAGCTGCAGTGACAGTAAAAGGTAGATGGGATGCAAGGAAAATAAAAGCAGCAAGTGAAAGTGAGGTTAAAGTGTATAAACTATAAGATGAGTCAGCTAGGGTAAGATATAAACAACTATTGGAGGATAGATGGGCTAGTGAGAGCATAGGCAATGGGGTCGAAGATGTATGGGGTAGGTTTAAGAATGTAATGTTTGAGTGTTCAGCAGAAGTTTGTGGTTACAGGAAAGTGGGTGCGGGAGGGAAGAGGAGCGATTGGTGGAATGATAATGTAAAGAGAGTAGTAAGAGAAAAATTTAGCATATCAGATGTTTTTACAGAGCAGAAGTGATGCGAGGGAAGAGTATATGGAGAGAAAAAGAGAAGTTAAGAGAGTGGTGAAGCAATGTAAAATGAGAGCAAATAATAGAGTGGGTGAGATGTTATCAACAAATTTTGTTGAAAATAATAAAAAGTTTAGAAGTGAAATTAATAAGCTGAGGAAGCCTAGGAAACAAATGGATTTGACAGTCAAAAATGGAAGAGGAGAGTTATTAAATGGAGAGTTAGAGGTATTGGGAAGATGGAGGGAATATTTAGAGGAACTGTTAAATATTGATGAAGATAGGGAAGCTGTGATTTCGTGTATAGGACAAGGAGGAATAAAATTTTGTAGGAGTGAGGAAGTGAGTGTGAGGGAAGTTCATGAGGCAGTGAGTAGAATGAAAGGGGGTAAAGCAGCTGGGATTGATGGGATGAAGATAGAAATGTTAAAAGCAGGTGGGGACATAGTTTTGGAGTGGTTGGTGCTTTTATTTAATAAATGTATGGAAGAGGGTAAGGTACCTAGGGATTGGCAGAGAGCATTTACCTGGAGACCTGGAGAGGGTTTCGGGGGTCAACGCCCCCGCGGTCCGGTCTAAGACCAGGCCTCATGGTGGGTCAGGGTCTGATCAACCAGGCTGTTACTGCTGGCCGCACGCAAGCTGACGTACGAACCACAGCCCGGTTGGACAGGTACTGACTTTAGGTGCCTGTCCAGTGCCTTCTTGAAGACAACCAGGGGTCTATTGGTAATCCCCCTTATGTATGGTGGGAGGCAATTGAACAGTCTTGGGCCCCGAACACTTATTGTGTTGCCTATCAGTGTACTCATGGCGCCCCTGCTTTTCATCGGGGGAATGTTGCATCTCCTGCCAAGTCTTTTGCTTTCATATGGAGTGATTTTCGTGTGCAGGTTTGGTACCAATCTTTCCAGGACCTTCCAAGTGTATATTATCATGTATCTCTCTTGCCTGCATTCCAGGGAATACAGATCAAGGACTGTTACGGTTCGAATCTTAATCTTTAGCCAGGTTAGCGCACTCCGTAACAATACACTTCATAGAAGGAGAAGATACTTCCAAACTTAGAAATTCAAGGCACAAATAATAGTTACTCAGTCTTTTCTTAGTCTCTTTTCATTTAAAAGCTTAAATACTTTAGATATTCACAAATATCTATTAAATATCACTGTCAGAAACTTTCAATCACACAAGAAAACTCTTAAATAGAATATACATCATAGACCTCCTCTGGAGACTGTCAATATTGTCACTACACTTGATAATGATCCGAGGAATATTACTGCTTCATCAATAGTAACATTACTTGTGTGCAAGTACATATTTGAGAATTAACACTTTCAATGAGTAACTCCCTGGCATAAGGAATATATCACAAAGTTCTAAGCTTGACACTGGTCGTCACATCATAACCTGAAGGTAACAGTATATAATTGTCCGCAGACTTCACTTCACCATAAACCACAAGCTGGTTCAGGAGTTTCTATAACAGAATTCGCTATTCAAGTGAGAATGAGGCGGAGTACTAGGAGGGTAGCTCAGTCACTGCACACTGAGTAGGCAGAGAGAGTGAACTGAATTAACACAGTTAATCCAGTTAATCCAGGGAGAGGGAACAGTAGACTAAACTACCCTCCAAGGACATACCTTGTTTCAACTTTTAGTGAGCTGTTACCTACCTAACACATTACTCAAAATACAAATATATATACATATCATACCCGGGTATATTCCTAAATCAGATAATATTATAAACTAGTGGAATCTTTAATTTAGCTAATATTAAAGAAACCCCGAGTATAATATTAAGTGGATAATACATATAAATTAATCTCATTATGACCTTGGTCATAACAAGGACCTTCAACCGTTCCCAGTAATTTAGGTGCCTTATCGTACTTACGTGTGCCGTGAAAGTTCTTTGTACACTCTCCAGGTCTGCAATGTCGCCAGCCTTGAAGGATGCCGTTAGTATACAGCAGTATTCCAGCCTAGAGAGCACAAGCAATTTGAAAAGAATCATCATGGGCTTGGGATCCCTAGTTCCGAAGGTTCTCATTACCCATCCTATCATTTTCCTAGCTGATGAGGTGGATGCATTGTTGTAGTCTTTGAAGGCGAGATCCTCTGACATTATCACTCCCAGGTCCTTCACATTACTTTTCCGCTCTATTGTATGGTTAGAATTTGTGGTATACCCTGACACATTTTTAATTTCTTCATGTTTTCCATATCTGAGAAGTTGAAATTTCTCCTCGTTGAACTTCACATTGTTTTGAGTGGCCCATTCGAAGATTTGGTTGATGCCCGCTTGGAGTCTCCTGGTGTCTTCGATGGAGGTCACTGCCATGGTGATCCTGGTGTCATCCGCAAAGGAAGACACAGAGCTATGGCTTACATCTCTGACTATGTCAGAAATGAGGATGAGGAATAGAGTGGGAGCAAGTACTGAGCCTTGTGGAACAGAGCTTTTTACCATAGATACCTGGGACTTCACTCTGTTTACTATTAGTCTTTTTGTTCTATTTGTCAGGAAGTTGTAGATGCATCTACCAACGTTTCCTGTTATTCCTTTATCCCGCATTTTGTGTGCTATTACATCGTGGTCACACTTGCCGAGAGCTTTTGCAAAGTCTGTGTATACTTCATCTGTATTTTGTTTATCCTCTACAGCATCCAGGACCTTGTCATAGTGGTCCAGTAGCTGGAACAGACAGGAGCGACCTGCTCTAAACCCGTCTTGCCCTGGGTTATGTAACTGATGGGTATCTATGTGGATGCCTATCTTGCTTGTTAGAACTCTCTCAAAGACTTTTATGATATGGGATGTTAGTGCTATCGGTCTGTGGTACTTTGCAATTGCTTTCCTGCCACCGTTGTGGAGTGGGGCTATGTCTGTTGCTTTTAGTGTGTGTGGGATGACCCTTGTGTTCATGCTCACTCTCCTTAAAATGTTGAAGGCTCGCAATAGGGGCTTCTTGTAATTCTTTATGAACACAGAGTTCCACGAGTCTGGGCCTGGGGCAGAGAGCATGGCATGTCATTAATTGCCTCTTCAAAGTCTTGTGGAGTTAAGATAATATCCGAGATTTTTGGGAAGATCAAATTTTAGGTTTCATTCATAAAGAATTCATTTGAATTGTCGTCCCTTAGAGTGGGCAGTGGCTCGCTGAACACTGAGTCATATTGGGACTTCAGTATCTCACTCATTTCTTGGCTATCACATGTGTATGTCCCATCCTGCCTAAGCATGGACAATGCTGGATGTTATTTTTTCCTTGGATTTGGCATAAGAGAAGTAGTGTTTTTTTTCAATTTCCTTTATGACTTTTAGTTCTTCCTGTGATTATTGTCTCCTATAAGATTCCTTCAGCTTAAGTTCGATATTTGCAGTTTCATTGACTAGTGCCTCCCTTTGTATTTCAGATATATTGACCTCACTCAGCAGCTCTGTGACTCTTCACCTTCGTCTGTATAGGGAACGTCTCTCTCTTTCTAGTTTACATCTTCTTTTTCTTTTTCCTAATGGAATGTGTCTTGAACAGATCTCAAGAACCACAGAATTCATTTTTTCAAGGCAAATGTTCGGATCTGTGTTGTTTAGGATATCTTTCCAGCTTGTTTCATTAAGGCCATGGTTTACTTGATCCCATTGTGTGTTTTTATTATTGAAATTGAATTTCGTGAAGAGACCTTCATGACTGCTCACATTTTGCTGGTCAGGAGCCCTGTGCATGCATGTCTGTACCTCTATTATGTTGTGATCTGAGTGAATTGTCTTTGATACAGTTATGTTACGTATCAGATCGTCATTGTTAGTGAAGATGAGGTCCAGCGTATTTTCTAGTCTTGTAGGCTCTTCAGTTTGCTGGTTTAAGGTTAATTTGTTGCAGAGATTTAATAGTTCGTGTGTGTGTGAATTTTCATCTGAGCTGCCTCCCGGGGTGATCTCTACTAAAATATTGTTTGCTATACTCCTCCATTTTAGGTGTCTCAGGTTGAAGTCTCCTAGTAGTGAGATGTTTGAGGCAGGAGTTGGGAGATTTTTCTAAACAGTGGTCAATTTTCTCAAGCTGCTCCTGGAATTGCTGCAAAGTTGCATCTTGAGGCTTGTATACTACCATAATGACAAGGTTTTGGTGAATAGCGTGCATAGTTCTTTTGTACAAAGGACAAGGGGGCAAAAGAAAGTCAAAAATTATAGGGGAATAAGTCTGTTGAGTATACCTCGTAAAGTGTATGGTCGAGTTATTACTGGAAGAATTAAGAGTAAGACGGAGAGTAGGATAGCATATGAACAAGGAGGCTTTAGGAAAGGTAGGGAGTGTGTAAACCAAGTATTTACAGTGAAACATATAGGCAAACAGTATTTAGATAAGGCATTTATGGATTTGGGAAAGGCGTATGACAGGGTGGATTAGGAGGCAATGTGGCAGATGTTGCAGTGTATGGTATAGGAGTGAACAGTTTTCACGAGGACAGTGAGGCTCAGGATAAAATATATAAGAGAGAGGGAGATTATTTCTCAGTAAAAGTAGGACTTAGACAAGGATGTGTGATATCACCATGATTGTCCAATATATTTGTAGATGGGGTTGAAAGAAAAGTGAATGGCAAGAGGTGTGGATTAAAATATAAAGAATGAAACACAAAATAGAAGTTGTCACAGTTGCTCTCAGCTGATGACACTGCTTTTGAGAGATTCTCAAGAGAAGTTGCAGAGGTTGGTGGATGAATTTGGTTGTGTATGCAAATGAAGAAAATTAAAATTGAATATGGGATAGAGTAAGGTGATGAGGATACAAAAAGATTAGGTGACAAAAGATTGGATATCAAATTGGAGGGAGAGAGTATGGAGGAGGTGAATGCATTCTGATATTTAGCTCTAACTCTCTCAGATACTCCTGATTTCATCCCATTTGTTTCTCCCCACCGAAACTCGCCTACCCCCTTCAGCTGTGTTTCACTTAGGGCCAGGACATCCAACTTCTTTTCAATCATAACATCATTAATAATCTCTTTGCCAGTATTTTAGTTGCCTCATACGACACGCATGGCTTACAGAGGAAAGATTCTTTTCCACTTCCTATGCACAATAGAGGAAACAAAGAAGAACAAGAGCTGTGATGAATGGTTTGGAAAACCGACAAGTTGAAGATTGAGACACTTATGCAGCATATGGGAATCTTTATTCAGGAAACGTTTCGCCACACAGTGGCTTCATCAGTCGAATACAAAGAGGCAGGCGTAAGGAGAGGAGGAGTATGAGGTAATCAGTCCCTCAACCTGGAGTCGATGTGTTCAGTCCATCAATCTTGTAGAATGTACAGCATAGGGCCGTAGATGTGGCTTATATACAGTAGTGAGGTGAGGTGAAGCAGGCAGAGGCGGGGTCATAGTGGTACCATCCACTAGTCGAAGTAGGTCTTCGTCCAAAGGTTGAACAAGGCCTCCGCCTGCTTCACCTCACCTCACTACAGTATATAAGCCACATCTACGGCCCTATGCTGTACATTCTACAAGATTGATGGACTGAACACATCGACTCCAGGTTGAGGGACTGATTACCTCATACTCCTCCTCTCCTTACGCCTGCCTCTTTGTATTGGACTGATGAAGCCACTGTGTGGCGAAACGTTTCCTGAATAAAGATTCCCATATGCTGCATAAGTGTCTCAATCTTCATCAAGAACAAGACCTATTAAGAAAAAGATGAAAAACAACACTGCGCTACCCAAGGACCCAAACCCATGTTGTACTGGCCTGCCATTGTGAGCAAGAACCACATGATGCCTTAACCCACAGAACCACCCAATGCTACATGAACCAAGCACACAGCTGAGCTATGTACTCATGATTGTGGGCCAGTAATTCATGGGTTCGGATCCTTGGCTAGCGTAGTGTTGTTATTGATCTATACCGCTCGTTCGTGGTTGCAATAATATATATATATATGTATATATATATATATATATATATATATATATATATATATATATATATATATATATATATATATATATATATATATATATATATTTTTTTTTTTTTCAACAAGTCGGCCGTCTCCCACCGAGGCAGGGTGACCCCAAAAAAAAGAAAATCCCCAAAAAGAAAATACTTTCATCATCATTCAACACTTTCACCTCACTCACACATAATCACTGTTTTTGCAGAGGTGCTCAGAATACAGCAGTTTAGAAGTATATACGTATAAAGATACACAACATATCCCTCCAAACTGCCAATATCCCAAACCCCTCCTTTAAAGTGCAGGCATTGTACTTCTCATTTCCAGGACTCAAGTCCGGCTATATAAAATAATCATTTTCCCTGAATCCTTTCACTAAATATTACCTTGCTCATGCTCCAACAGCTCGCCAGGTCCCAAATACGATTCGTCTCCATTCACTCCTATCTAACATGCTCACACACGCTTGCTGGAAATCCAAGCCCCTCGCCCACAAAATCTCCTTTATCCCCTCCCTCCAACCCTTTCGAGGACGACCCCTACCCCGCCTTCCTTCCCCTACAGATTTATTTGCTCTCCATGTCATTCTACTTTGATCCATTCTTTCTAAATGACCAAACCACCTCAACAACCCCTCTTCAGCCCTCTGACTAATACTTTCATTAACTCCACACATTCTCCTAATTTCCACAATCCGAATTTTCTGCATAATATTTACACCACACATTGTCCTTAGACAGGACATCTCCACTGCCTCCAACCGTCTCCTTGCTGCAGCATTTACAACCCAAGCTTCACACACATATAAGAGTGTTGGTACCACTATACTTTCATACATTCGCTTCTTTGCCTCCATAAATAACGTTCTTTGTCTCCACATATACCTCAATGCACCACTCACCTTTCTCCCCTCATCAATTCTATGATTAACCTCATCCTTCATAAATCCATCCACTGATACGTCAACTCCCAAATATCTGAAAACATTCACTTCTTCCATACTCCTCTTCCCCAATTTGATATCCAATTTCTCTTTATCTAAACCATTTGATACCCTCATCACCTTACTCTTTTCTATGTTCACTTTCAACTTTCTACCTTTACACACACTCCCAAATTCGTCCACTAACCTCTGCAATTTTTCTTTAGAATCACTCATAAGCACAGTATCATCAGCAAAAAGTAACTGTGTCACTTCCCATTTTGTATTTGATTCCCCATAATTTAATCCCACCCCTCTCCCGAACACCCTAACATTTACACATTTACTTCTTTTACAACCCCATCTATAAATATATTAAACAACCATGGTGACATTACACATCCCTGTCTAAGACCTACTTTTACCAGGAAGTCATCTCCCTATCTTCTACACACCCTAACCTGAGCCTCACTGTCCTCATAAAAACTCTTTACAGCATTTAGTTACTTACCACCTATTCCATATACTTGCAACATCTGCCACATTGCTCCTCTATCCACTCTATCATATGCATTTTCTAAATCCATAAATGCAATAAAAACTTCCCTACCTTTATCTAAATACTGTTCACATATATGCTTCAATGTACACAAATAACCCGCACATAAAAGAGAGAAGCTTACGACGACGTTTCGGTCCGACTTGGACCATTGACAAAGTCACACTAACAGAGGTGGAGCAGGACGGCTATATATAGGCAGGAAGAGGTGGAGGTAGTAGTAGTAGTAGTAGTAGTAGTAGTAGTAGTAGTAGTAGTAGTAGTAGTAGTAGTAGTAGTAGTAGTAGTAGTACAAGAATTGTATATAATACCGACAAGATGAAATCAAGACACACGCACAACACCCGGGCATCCCCATCGTAGACGTTTCGCCATCCAGTGACTGGCTGGATGGCGAAACGTCTATGATGGGGATGCCCGGGTGTTGTGCATGTGTCTTGGTTTCATCTTGTCGGTATTATATACAATTCTTGTACTACTACTACTACTACTACTACTACTACTACTACTACTACTACTACTACTACTACTACTACTACTACTACCTCCACCTCTTCCTGCCTATATATAGCCGTCCTGCTCTACCTCTGTTAGTGTGACTTTGTCAATGGTCCAAGTCGGACCGAAACGTCGTCGTAAGCTTCTCTCTTTTATGTGCGGGTTATCTGTGTATCATTCCAGTCACGGTATTGTGGCTTTTTGTTATTTATGCTTCAATGTAAACACTTGATCTACACATCCCCTACACACTCAAAAACCTCCTTGCTCATCCGCAATCCTACATTCTGTCTTACCTCTAATTCTTTCAATTATAACCCTACTGTACACTTTTCCTGGCATACTCAGTAAACTAATTCCTCTATAATTTTTACAATCTCTTTTATCCCCCTTCCCTTTATATAAAGGGACTATACATGCTCTCCGCCAATCCCTAGGCACCTTCCCCTCTTTCATACATTTATTAAACAAAAATACCAACCACTCCAACACTATATCCCCCCCTACTTTTAACATTTCTGTCATGATCCCGTCAGTTCCAGCTGCTTTACCCTCTTTCATTCTACGTAATGCCTCATGCACCTCCCCCACACTCATATCCTGTTCTTCTTCACTCCTAAAAGATGGTATACCTCCGTGTCCAGTGCATGAAATTACCGCCTCCCTGTCTTCGTCGACATTTAAAAGTTCCTCAGATTATTCTCTCCATCTACCTAATACCTCCATCTCCCCATCTACTAACTCCCCTACTCTGTTTTTAACTGACAAATCCATTTATTCCCTAGGCTTTCTTAACTTGTTTAACTCACTCCAAATTTTTTTCTTATTTTCATTAAAATTTCTTGACAGTGCCTCTCCCACTCTATCATCTGCTCTCCTTTTGCACTCTCTCACCACTCTCTTCACCTTTTTTTTGCTGTCCATATACTCTGCTCTTCTTGTAACACTTATGCTTTGTAAAAACCTCTCATAAGCTACCTTTATCTCTTTTATCACACCCTGTACTTCATCATTCCACCAATCACTCCTCTTTCCTCCTGCCCCCACCCTCCTATAACCACAAACTTCTGCCCCACATTCTAATACTGCATTTTTAAAACTATTCCAACCCTCTTCAACCCCCCCCCCCAATACTCAAACTTGCACCAGCCCACCTTTCTGCCAATAGTCGCTTATATCTCACCCGAACTTCCTCCTCCCTTAGTTTATACACTTTCACCTCCTTCTTACTTGTTGTTGCCATTTTCCTCTTGTCCCATCTACCTCTTACTCTAACTGTAGCTACAACTAGATAATGATCCGATACTTATGCAGCATATGGGAATCTTTATTCAGGAAACGTTTCGCCACACAGTGGCTTCATCAGTCCAATACAAAGAGGAATGCGTAAGGAGAGGAGGAGTATGAGGTAATCAGTCCCTCAACCTGGAGTCGATGTGTTCAGTCCATTTATCTTGTAGAATGTACAGCATAGGGCCGTAGACGTGGCTTATATACTGTAGTGAGGTGAGGTGAAGCAGGCGGAGGCGGGGTCATAGTGGTATCATCCACTAGTCGAAGTAGGTCTTCGTCCAAAGGTTGAACAAGTGTTGAAGAATTCTTTGTAACAAGATCCCATGATGCTGCAGTGTCTGACAGTTGTGATGAATGTGTCTCAATCTTCAACTTGTCGGTTTTTCAAACCATTCATCACAATGATCCGATATATCAGTTGCGCCTCTATAAATGTGTACATCCTGAAGCCTACCCATCAACCTTTTATCAACCAATATATAATCTAACAAACTACTTTCATTACGTGCATATCATACCTTGTATATTTATTTATCCTCTTTTTCATAAAATATGTATTACTTATTACCATACCTCTTTCCACACATAGCTCAATTAAAGGCTCCCCATTTTCATTTACCCCTGGCACCCCAAATTTACCTACTACTTCCTCTACAACATTTTTACCCACTTTAGCATTGAAATTCCCAACCACAAGTACTCTCACACTTGGTTCAAAATTCCCCATGCATTCACTCAACATTTCTCAAAATCTCTCTCTCTCCTCTGCTCTTCTCTCTTCTCCAGGTGCATATATGCTTACTATAACCCACTTCACACATCCAACCTTTATTTTACTCTGCATAATCCTTGAATTAATACATTTATAGTCCCTCTTTTCCTGCCATAGCTTATCCTTCAACATTATTGCTACTCCTTCTTTAGCTCTAACTCTATTTGAAACCCCTGACCTAATCCCATTTATTCCTCTCCACTGAAACTCTCCCACCCCCTTCAGCTTTGTTTCACTTAAAGCCAGGACATCCAGCTTCTTCTCATTCATAACATCCACAATCATCTCTTTCTTATCATTCGCACAACATCCACTCACATTCAGACATCCCACTTTGAAAATTTTCTTCTTATTCTTTTTAGTAATTATTACAGGAAAAGGGGTTACTAGCCCATTGTTCCTGGCATTTTAGTTGACTTTTACAACACGCATGGCTTCCGGAGGAAAGATTCTTATTCCACTTCCCCATGGTTATAAAAGGAAAAGTAATAATAAACAAGAACTATTGAGACTCTCTGACCACGGGTTCAAATCCCGCCCGTGGTACGATTTGTTTACTATTAAGATAAAATCAAAGAAAACTCAGATGAGTGTGTATAAATAAACGTATACATGTATGTGTAGTGTGACCTAAGTGTAAGTAGAAGTAGCAAGACAAACCTGTAATCTTGCATATTTATGAGACAGACAAAAGACACCAGGAATCCTACCATCATGTAAAACAATTACAGGCTTTCGTTTCAGACTCACTTGCCAGGACGGTAGTACCTCCCTGGGTGGTTGCTGTCTACCAACCTACTACATATATATATATATATATATATATATATATATATATATATATATATATATATATATATATATATATATATATATATATATATATATATATATATATATATATATATATATATATGCAAGGAATTCGCAAGAGCAGGCGAAATATCCACAAACACTGATCTCTGGCTGAAGGAGACTCGAACCTACGAACCTTGGAACTAGGTACGCAGTGCTTTACCAATCTACCCACACTGGACAATACCTTGGCGTGCAGCTAGCACTACACGTTTGATCCAAGGCAGCCAGCTTTCAGGGAGAAGGCTTACAGCTTTTCATCTCATCCCCTGCATGCATCAGCCATACTAGAGATGTTAACAATGCAAGGAATTCGCAAGAGCAGGCGAAATATACACAAACACTGATCTCTGGCTAAAGGAGACTTGAACCTACGAACCTTGGAACAAGGTATGCAGTGCTTTACCAATCTACCCACACTGGACAATACCTTGCACGCCAAGGTATTGTCGTAGGTTAGAGTCTCCTTCAGCCAGAGATCAGTGTTTGTGTATATTTCGCCTGCTCTTGCGAATTCCTTGCTTTGTTAACATCTCTAGTAAGGCTGATGCATGCAGGGGATGAGATGAAAAGCTGTAAGCCTTCTCCCTGAAAGCTGGCTGCCTTGGATCAAACGTGTAGCGCTAGCTGCACGCCAAGGTATTGTCCAGTGTGGGTAGATTGGTAAAGCACTGCATACCTTGTTCCAAGGTTCGTAGGTTCGAGTCTCTTTCATATATATATATATATATATATATATATATATATATATATATATATATATATATATATATATATATATATATATATATATATATATATATTGATTGCAGGAACACTTAATTCCAATATAAATTCTCTGAAATAGTTTCATTTTAAAATCTAAATTTCAAACACATTATCAGTCTCCCCAGAAGTGGTCAAAATATGTTGTAGTGATTTGTTTTCTAAGTCACAACTGAGTTTCTAGAAAAAACCTCGATGCTCCAGGGTCGCTGGTTTTCCTCTTGAGTTTTTCACATAACTCCTTCAAAACTTAAGTATATAATTGTCCCATGCTCTGAGTATCTACCATCTTATTGTTATGACCCTGTATGTGTTGATCACGATTTCTCAGAAACTGCAAACACCGCCCCTATCTGCTGTATTGTACTGTAAGTAGGTGTAGGCCATTTTAGAAGCACAAGTGTAGTCCCATACTTTCCAGCGTAGCTGAGTGATTCCAACATTGAACTCTTGTCTACCATTGTTCATGGTTACCTGAAGTTCCCATTCTGCTGGGCAATAAGCTGTGGAGAGGATTTAGTTCGTGATGTCATTGATGTCTTTGATTTGGTAAACTTTCATTTTGACCTACGACAGTGGAGACTGTGGTGTCCAAACTGATAAACAGGTGTTCCTGTGCTTTATGAGAATAAGGGTAAATAGGTGACGAGCTTCGTGAGGAGGGGTTATGCCCATTTGAGCTAGGTTAGATAGGTTGTACATTTCTCAAGGGGTCTTGGTAAAGTTTTTCCGCACAATAGAGGTAGCTTATTCGGATCATAGGGCGGTCGTGGCAGAGGTGGGATGGGAGTCACTGGCGGGTATCTCTAGGGGTTATTGGAAGTTAAATACGAGTGTGTTAGGAGATGAGGAGGGGTTGGAGGGATTTACAACACTGTGGGAGGGGTTAAGTGCGGAGGTACATGGGTTGGAGGATGTGGTAACATGGTGGGATGGTGTGGCTAAAGAACGAATTAGGCAATATTATGTGAGAGAAGGGAAACGAATTAATTCTTTAAAATATGGGCTGGCCAACTATTTGGAGGACAGGTTAAGGGGTTGTTATGCGAGTGGGGGCGGTGGCGGGTATTTATCCTATGGATGACATATTGACACTTAAGGGGAGGCTGCAGGACCTACAAGATGAGAGATTCCAAGCGGTGAGGATAATGGCAGGCGTGGAAGAGGTGTTATGGGGCGATAGGCCCTCATTGTGTGTATTGCGTAGGCAAAAGCAATGACAGCAGGCAACAGCTATTCCATGGTTGAAGGTTCATGAGTCGGTAGGTGGGTATAGGGTGGGTCAGGTTTTACACGCCACAGATGGAATGGGAGTGTTTGCGGACGAGTGGTATGGAAAGTATTGGCAAAGGGATGGGGTAGGAGCTGGGGTTTTAAAACAGGTGTGTGAGAATGTGACATGTCTGTTGGGAAACAGTGATAGGGAAGCGTTGGGAGGGGAAATAACTGAGGGAGAAACATGGAAGGCTTTAAGTGAAATGCGTAAGGGTAAAGCACCAGGAATCGATGGACTCCCGGCAGAGTTTTATCTACAGCATTGGGAGTTACTGAGGGGTTTTTTGGTTAGGTTATTAAATTTAATGAAGGAGAGGGGAGAGTTGGGAGAGAAGCAGGCAACAGCTGTAGTAGTATTGGTACCGAAGGGTAAGGGGCAACATACACTTAGGGACTACCGGGCAATATCGTTGTTATGCACAGATTATAAGCTGTTTGCCAAAATTTTGGGGAATCGGTTTAAATGTGTAGTGGATAGAGTAGTATCGAGAACTCAGTTTGGGTTGCCAGGGAGGTCTGTGGTGGAGGGACATGGGTTCCTAAGGGATTTCGTGGAAGCAAAAGGGGGGGAGGGGGGTTTGGTGGCTTTAGACTGGCAGGGTGCATATGACAGAGTGGAAGGAAAAGCATTGAGAGCCATCCTCAGGGGACAGGGGTTTGGGGAAGAAACAGTGGGATGGGTAGATGCTTTGTATCGTGGTGCAATGGCGAGGGTACAGATTAATGGGAGAGTGAGTGGGAAGATTGTAATGGAAAGGGGACTTCGACAGGGGTGCCCTATGTCACAGCTTTTATTTGCATGCATACAGGACCCCTTTTATAGGATGATGGAGAAGCGTATGTGCAATAGGGGGGTGAAGGGAGTAGAGTTGGGAGGGTTTGGCCAGTCTTAATAAGGTATGTTGATGACACTACTGTTCTGGTTAGGGAGGGGATGTCAATGGATACCTTGGATGGGGTAGTACAATTGTTCTCGGATGCAACTGGTATGAGAGTGAATTCAGAAACGTCCATGGTCATGGGGTTAGGAGCTTGGGCTGGGAGGGTTGAGTGGGGAGGCGGGTGAATTTGTTAAAAATTTGTGGTCTCATCTATTCAGACGATCTGGATATAGCGTGCAGGGAAAACTCGATTAGGTTGGTGGATAGGATTCAGGGGCGATTGGGTACATTGAGGCCTTATCATTTGACCCTTGTACAGCGGACCATTGTCATTAATGTCTTATTGTATAGTAAGGTATGGCACGTGGCGGCCGTGTTCCCATTAACATTGACGGCGATAGCAGACATACTTAGGAGGGTTTTCAAATTTTTGTGGGGCTCGGGATGTGATTGGCTTAAAAGGGACGTGGTAATGTTACCTGTGTGGCAGGGGGGGGTTGGGTTTGCTGGACTTAAAGAGGAGGGTCAAATGTGTCTTTATTAAAAGAGAGGTGGTGACGGAAGGTGTGGGTGGGGGGCGGTATGGTCAGGATCCATGAAAGATTGAAATGAATGTATTCGGGAGTGGAGTAGCGGGAGTGTGAAACTGTTTTGAGGGCTATGCCGTGGGCTCGAGATCCGGGGAAGGTCAAAATAGGTGCGATGTGTCTATTGTTGGTGGGGAGGGTTGTGGCTCCTGTAGAGGGAATTTTCCCCATGTATACATGGGGAAGTATATGGAATAGGTTAAGTAGGATGAGGTTACAACCACAAGCACGTGACGTAATGTATCGGTTTCTGCACGGGATTTTGCCGTCGGGTGTGGTTCTGAGGGATAGACGTGTGTTATGTGAAGGTGAGGAGTCGGCGTTTCATGTTGTATATTTTTGTAAGGGGATAGGTAGCATCAGAGGTTGGTTGAGTAGGGTACTCCGTAAGATTGGGGGTAAAGGGATTTCTGTTCTGAGAGCTTTAAGTCTTGACGTGGGGGGATTGGATGAGAGTATCATTAGGGCTGTGAGGTACATTATGGTAGATTATATATACATACCGTGGGGAATGAGGGGGAAAGGGGTTAGTGAGGTGAAGAGGCGGGTTTTAGCGGTTACGTTTTATAAAACGTTGTGCCGTAACAGGGAAATTTATGGGAGAAGGTGGGAGCGGGCTTTCTCAGAGGGATATAGAGAACTTACGTTAGAGGTTTTATTAGATTTGTAAATCAGGTGGGAGGGGCAGGGTAGGGATGGTAAATGCTACTGTAGGATGGTGATGTCAGGGGTAGAAACGGGGTCGCCTCCTTGGGGTTGACAGTTGCAAAGAATGTGTGGCGAGAGAGTTGGAATAATGTAACGTGCGAATGTGTATGAACCTGTGCGTATGGGATGTGTAATCACATACACAGTTGTGGCTGTCTGCGCCTGTGTGCTCCTTAGATACACTGTTGTGATTAAGGATTGGTTGACCTTCATTGTGACAATGTTCCTGGACTTGTTAAGCACTAGAAGTGTATCTTACCCTGGTTGAAGTGTCAATGTGTAAGACTTGGTCATGTTTCCCTTATGTTAATATTTGTTATTAAATGTACTGTGTCTTTGGTGTTACTGTTTCACCAATACTTATATAATTACCACTTAGGTTTATTCATATATGTCAAGTTAGGATGTAAGTCAACAAGTTGGTGATAACGGTCATATTATTTCGGGGTTAGGGGGGTAATTAATGTGTAATAAGTCTAAATCATTAACGGTAATACCAACTTTATTGGTAGTTGTATACGTGTGTTTTGAAATGTAATATTCACATTGTGTTTGTCTTATTTAAGGTATTGTGATTTTTGGTAGTCCTGTACCAGCCATTTTGTAAATTCTCTTTCCTCACGTGACACGTGTCATGATATTCCTAAATTGAGGATAATTAATGTTATGATTATTCAGGTTGGTGATGGGGTTAGTTTTCAATGTGTTGTGTGAGTGGGGGAGGGATGATGGGTCACCTGTGTTGTGTGAGTGGGGGGAGGGATGATGGGTCACCTGTGTTGTGTGAGTGGGGGGAGGGATGATGGGTCACCTGTGTTGTGTGAGTGGGGGGAGGGATGATGGGTCACCTGTGTTGTGTGAGTGGGGGGAGGGATGATGGGTGACCTGTGTTGTGTGAGTGGGGGGGGGGGAGGGATGATGGGTCACCTGTGTTGTGTGAGTGGGGGGAGGGATGATGGGTCACCTGTGTTGTGTGAGTGGGGGGAGGGATGATGGGTCACCTGTGTTGTGTGAGTGGGGGGAGGGATGATGGGTCACCTGTGTTGTGTGAGTGGGGGGAGGGATGATGGGTCACCTGTGTTGTGTGAGTGGGGGGAGGGATGATGGGTCACCTGTGTTGTGTGAGTGGGGGGAGGGATGATGGGTCACCTGTGTTGTGTGAGTGGGGGGAGGGATGATGGGTCACCTGTGTTGTGTGAGTGGGGGGTGTTGTGTGGGATGATGGGTCACCTGTGTTGTGTGAGTGGGGGGAGGGATGATGGGTCACCTGTGTTGTGTGAGTGGGGGGAGGGATGATGGGTCACCTGTGTTGTGTGAGTGGGGGGAGGGATGATGGGTCACCTGTGTTGTGTGAGTGGGGGGAGGGATGATGGGTCACCTGTGTTGTGTGAGTGGGGGTTGTGTGGGATGATGGGTCACCTGTGTTGTGTGAGTGGGGGGAGGGATGATGGGTCACCTGTGTTGTGTGAGTGGGGGGAGGGATGATGGGTCACCTGTGTTGTGTGAGTGGGGGGAGGGATGATGGGTCACCTGTGTTGTGTGAGTGGGGGGAGATGGGTCACCTGATGGGTCACCTGTGTTGTGTGAGTGGGGGGAGGGATGATGGGTCACCTGTGTTGTGTGAGTGGGGGGAGGGATGATGGGTCACCTGTGTTGTGTGAGTGGGGGTGTTGTGTGAGGGATGATGGGTCACCTGTGTTGTGTGAGTGATGGGTCACCTGTGTTGTGTGAGTGGGGGTGTTGTGTGAGGGATGATGGGTCACCTGTGTTGTGTGAGTGGGGGTGTTGTGTGAGGGATGATGGGTCACCTGTGTTGTGTGAGTGGGGGGAGGGATGATGGGTCACCTGTGTTGTGTGAGTGGGGGGAGGGAGGGGTCATGATGGGTCACCTGTGTTGTGTGAGTGGGGGGAGGGATGATGGGTCACCTGTGTTGTGTGAGTGGGGGGAGGGATGATGGGTCACCTGTGTTGTGTGAGTGGGGGGAGGGATGATGGGTCACCTGTGTTGTGTGAGTGGGGGGAGGGATGATGGGTCACCTGTGTTGTGTGAGTGGGGGGAGGGATGATGGGTCACCTGTGTTGTGTGAGTGGGGGGAGGGATGATGGGTCACCTGTGTTGTGTGAGTGGGGGGGGAGGGATGATGGGTCACCTGTGTTGTGTGAGTGGGGGGAGGGATGATGGGTCACCTGTGTTGTGTGAGTGGGGGGAGGGATGATGGGTCACCTGTGTTGTGTGAGTGGGGGGAGGGATGATGGGTCACCTGTGTTGTGTGAGTGGGGGGAGGGATGATGGGTCACCTGTGTTGTGTGAGTGGGGGGAGGGATGATGGGTCACCTGTGTTGTGTGAGTGGGGGGAGGGATGATGGGTCACCTGTGTTGTGTGAGTGGGGGGAGGGATGATGGGTCACCTGTGTTGTGTGAGTGGGGGGAGGGATGATGGGTCACCTGTGTTGTGTGAGTGGGGGGAGGGATGATGGGTCACCTGTGTTGTGTGAGTGGGGGGAGGGATGATGGGTCACCTGTGTTGTGTGAGTGGGGGGAGGGATGATGGGTCACCTGAGTGGGGGGAGGGATGATGGGTCACCTGTGTTGTGTGAGTGGGGGGAGGGATGATGGGTCACCTGTGTTGTGTGAGTGGGGGGAGGGATGATGGGTCACCTGTGTTGTGTGAGTGGGGGGGGATGGGGTCATGATGGGGGGAGGGATCACCTGTGTTGTGTGAGTGGGGGGAGGGATGATGGGTCACCTGTGTTGTGTGAGTGGGGGGGGAGGGATGATGGGTCACCTGTGTTGTGTGAGTGGGGGGAGGGATGATGGGTCACCTGTGTTGTGTGAGTGGGGGGAGGGATGATGGGTCACCTGTGTTGTGTGAGTGGGGGGAGGGATGATGGGTCACCTGTGTTGTGTGAGTGGGGGGAGGGATGATGGGTCACCTGTGTTGTGTGAGTGGGGGGAGGGATGATGGGTCACCTGTGTTGTGTGAGTGGGGGGAGGGATGATGGGTCACCTGTGTTGTGTGAGTGGGGGGAGGGATGATGGGTCACCTGTGTTGTGTGAGTGGGGGGAGGGATGATGGGTCACCTGTGTTGTGTGAGTGGGGGGAGGGATGATGGGTCACCTGTGTTGTGTGAGTGGGGGGAGGGATGGGGTCATGATGGGGGGAGGGTCACCTGGGGGGGAGGGATGATGGGTCACCTCACCTGTGTTGTGTGAGTGGGGGGAGGGATGATGGGTCACCTGTGTTGTGTGAGTGGGGGGAGGGATGATGGGTCACCTGTGTTGTGTGAGTGGGGGGAGGGATGATGGGTCACCTGTGTTGTGTGAGTGGGGGGAGGGATGATGGGTCACCTGTGTTGTGTGAGTGGGGGGGGGAGGGAGGGATGATGGGTCACCTGTGTTGTGTGAGTGGGGGGTGTGAGTGGGGGGAGGGATGAGGGGTCACCTGTGTTGTGTGAGTGGGGGGAGGGATGATGGGTCACCTGTGTTGTGTGAGTGGGGGGAGGGATGATGGGTCACCTGTGTTGTGTGAGTGGGGGGAGGGATGATGGGTCACCTGTGTTGTGTGAGTGGGGGGAGGGATGATGGGTCACCTGTGTTGTGTGAGTGGGGGGAGGGATGATGGGTCACCTGTGTTGTGTGAGTGGGGGGGGAGATGGGTCATGTGTTGTGTGAGTGGGTCACCTGTGTTGTGTGAGTGGGGGGAGGGATGATGGGTCATGAGTGGGGGGAGGGATCACCTGTGTTGTGTGAGTGGGGGGGGATGGGATGATGGGTCACCTGTGTTGTGTGAGTGGGGGGGGAGGGATGATGGGTCACCTGTGTTGTGTGAGTGGGGGGAGGGATGATGGGTCACCTGATGGGTCACCTGTGTTGTGTGAGTGGGGGGAGGGATGATGGGTCACCTGTGTTGTGTGAGTGGGGGGAGGGATGGTGTTGTGTGAGTGATGATGGGTCACCTGTGTTGTGTGAGTGGGGGGGGAGGGAGGATGGGTCACCTGTGTTGTGTGAGTGGGGGAGGGATGATGATGGGTCACCTGTGTTGTGTGAGTGGGGGGAGGGATGATGGGTCATGTGTTGTGTGAGTGGGGGGAGGGATCACCTGTGTTGTGTGAGTGGGGGGAGGGATGATGGGTCACCTGTGTTGTGTGAGTGGGGGGAGGGCTGATGGGTCCCCTGTGTTGTGTGAGTGGGGGGAGGGATGATGGCTCACCTGTGTTGTGTGAGTGGGGGGAGGGATGATGGGTCACCTGTGTTGTGTGAGTGGGGGGAGGGATGATGGGTCACCTGTGTTGTGTGAGTGGGGGAGGGATGATGGGTCACCTGTGTTGTGTGAGTGGGGGATGAGGGATGATGGGTCACCTGTGTTGTGTGAGTGGGGGGAGGGATGATGGGTCACCTGTGTTGTGTGAGTGGGGGGAGGGATGATGGGTCACCTGTGTTGTGTGAGTGGGGGGAGGGATGATGGGTCACCTGTGTTGTGTGAGTGGGGGGAGGGATGATGGGTCACCTGTGTTGTGTGAGTGGGGGGAGGGATGATGGGTCACCTGTGTTGTGTGAGTGGGGGGAGGGATGATGGGTCACCTGTGTTGTGTGAGTGGGGGGAGGGATGATGGGTCACCTGTGTTGGGGAGTGGGGGGAGGGATGATGGGTCACCTGTGTTGTGTGAGTGTGGGGAGGGATGATGGGTCACCTGTGTTGTGTGAGTGGGGGGAGGGATGATGGGTCACCTGTGTTGTGTGAGTGGGGGGGGAGGGATGATGGGTCACCTGTGTTGTGTGAGTGGGGGGAGGGATGATGGGTCACCTGTGTTGTGTGAGTGGGGGGAGGGATGATGGGTCACCTGTGTTGTGTGAGTGGGGGGAGGGATGATGGGTCACCTGTGTTGTGTGAGTGGGGGGATGGGTGATGGGTCACCTGTGTTGTGTGAGTGGGGGGAGGGATGATGGGTCACCTGTGTTGTGTGAGTGGGGGGAGGGATGATGGGTCACCTGTGTTGTGTGAGTGGGGGGAGGGATGATGGGTCACCTGTGTTGTGTGAGTGGGGGGAGGGATGATGGGTCACCTGTGTTGTGTGAGTGGGGGGGGAGGGATGATGGGTCACCTGTGTTGTGTGAGTGGGGGGAGGGATGATGGGTCACCTGTGTTGTGTGAGTGGGGGGAGGGATGATGGGTCACCTGTGTTGTGTGAGTGGGGGAGTGGGGGGAGGGATGATGGGTCACCTGTGTTGTGTGAGTGGGGGGATGAATGATGGGTCACCTGTGTTGGGTGAGTGGGGGGAGCGATGATGGGTCACCTGTGTTGTGTGAGTGGGGGGAGGCATGATGGGTCACCTGTGTTGTGTGAGTGGGGGGAGGGATGATGGGTCACCTGTGTTGTGTGAGTGGGGGGGGATGATGGGTCATGTGTTGTGTGATGGGGGGAGGGATCACCTGTGTTGTGTGAGTGGGGGTGTTGTGTGAGTGGGGGGGATGATGGGTCACCTGTGTTGTGTGAGTGGGGGGAGGGATGATGGGTCACCTGTGTTGTGTGAGTGGGGGGAGGGATGATGGGTCACCTGTGTTGTGTGAGTGGGGGGAGGGATGATGGGTCACCTGTGTTGTGTGAGTGGGGGGAGGGATGATGGGTCACCTGTGTTGTGTGAGTGGGGGGAGGGATGATGGGTCACCGGTGTTGTGTGAGTGGGGGGAGGGATGATGGGTCACCTGTGTTGTGTGAGTGGGGGGAGGGATGATGGGTCACCTGTGTTGTGTGAGTGGGGGGAGGGATGATGGGTCACCTGTGTTGTGTGAGTGAGGGATGATGGGTCACCTGTGTTGTGTGAGTGGGGGGAGGGATGAGGGATGGGGGGAGGGATGATGGGTCACCTGTGTTGTGTGAGTGGGGGGAGGGATGATGGGTCACCTGTGTTGTGTGAGGGAGGGAGGGATGATGGGTAACCTGTGTTGTGTGAGTGGGGGGAGGGATGATGGGTCACCTGTGTTGTGTGAGTTGGGGGAGGTATGATGGGTCACCTGTGTTGTGTGAGTGGGGGGAGGGATGATGGGTCACCTGTGTTGTGTGAGTGGGGGGAGGGATGATGGGTCACCTGTGTTGTGTGAGTGGGGGGAGGGATGATGGGTCACCTGTGTTGTGTGAGTGGGGGGAGGGATGATGGGTCACCTGTGTTGTGTGAGTGGGGGGAGGGATGATGGGTCACCTGTGTTGTGTGAGTGGGGGGAGGGATGATGGGTCACCTGTGTTGTGTGAGTGGGGGGAGGGATGATGGGTCACCTGTGTTGTGTGAGTGGGGGGAGGGATGATGGGTCACCTGTGTTGTGTGAGTGGGGGGAGGGATGATGGGTCACCTGTGTTGTGTGAGTGGGGGGAGGGATGATGGGTCACCTGTGTTGTGTGAGTGGGGGGAGGGATGATGGGTCACCTGTGTTGTGTGAGTGGGGGGTTGTGTGGGATGATGGGTCACCTGTGTTGTGTGAGTGGGGGGAGGGATGATGGGTCACCTGTGTTGTGTGAGGGAGGGATGATGGGTCACCTGTGTTGTGTGAGTGGGGGGAGGGATGATGGGTCACCTGTGTTGTGTGAGTGGGGGGAGGGATGATGGGTCACCTGTGTTGTGTGAGTGGGGGGAGGGATGATGGGTCACCTGTGTTGTGTGAGTGGGGGGAGGGATGATGGGTCACCTGTGTTGTGTGAGTGGGGGGAGGGATGATGGGTCACCTGTGTTGTGTGAGTGGGGGGAGGGATGATGGGTCACCTGTGTTGTGTGAGTGGGGGGAGGAGGGATGATGGGTCACCTGTGTTGTGTGAGTGGGGGGGGGGAGGGATGATGGGTCACCTGTGTTGTGTGAGTGGGGGGAGGGATGATGGGTCACCTGTGTTGTGTGAGTGGGGGGAGGGATGATGGGTCACCTGTGTTGTGTGAGTGGGGGGAGGGATGATGGGTCACCTGTGTTGTGTGAGTGGGGGGAGGGATGATGGGTCAGGGATGATGGGTCACCTGTGTTGTGTGAGTGGGGGGAGGGATGATGGGTCACCTGTGTTGTGTTGTGATGAGTGGTGTGAGTGGGGGGTTGTGTGAGGGATGATGGGTCACCTGTGTTGTGTGAGTGGGGGGAGGGATGATGGGTCACCTGTGTTGTGTGAGTGGGGGGAGGGATGATGGGTCACCTGTGTTGTGTGAGTGGGGGAGGGATGATGGGTCACCTGTGTTGTGTGAGTGGGGGGAGGGATGATGGGTCACCTGTGTTGTGTGAGTGGGGGGAGGGATGATGGGTCACCTGTGTTGTGTGAGTGGGGGGAGGGATGATGGGTCACCTGTGTTGTGTGAGTGGGGGGAGGGATGATGGGTCACCTGTGTTGTGTGAGTGGGGGGAGGGATGATGGGTCACCTGTGTTGTGTGAGTGGGGGGAGGGATGATGGGTCACCTGTGTTGTGTGAGTGGGGGGAGGGATGATGGGTCACCTGTGTTGTGTGAGTGGGGGAGGGATGATGGGTCATCTGTGTTGTGTGAGTGGGGGGAGGGATGAAGGGTCACCTGTGTTGTGTGAGTGGGGGGAGGGATGATGGGTCACCTGTGTTGTGTGAGTGGGGTAGGGATGATGGGTCACCTGTGTTGTGTGAGTGGGGGGAGGGATGATGGGTCACCTGTGTTGTGTGAGTGGGGGGAGGGATGATGGGTCACCTGTGTTGTGTGAGTGGGGGGAGGGATGATGGGTCACCTGTGTTGTGTGAGTGGGGGGAGGGATGATGGGTCACCTGTGTTGTGTGAGTGGGGGGAGGGATGATGGGTCACCTGTGTTGTGTGAGTGGGGGGAGGGATGATGGGTCACCTGTGTTGTGTGAGTGGGGGGAGGGATGATGGGTCACCTGTGTTGTGTGAGTGGGGGGAGGGATGATGGGTCACCTGTGTTGTGTGAGTGGGGGGTTGTGTGAGTGGGGGGAGGGATGATCTGTCACCTGTGTTGTGTGAGTGGGGGGAGGGATGATGGGTCACCTGTGTTGTGTGGGCGGGGGGGGAGGGATGATGGGTCACCTGTGTTGTGTGAGTGGGGGTTGTGTGAGGGATGATGGGTCACCTGTGTTGTGTGAGTGGGGGGAGGGATGATGGGTCACCTGTGTTGTGTGAGTGGGGGGAGGGATGATGGGTCACCTGTGTTGTGTGAGTGGGGGGGGAGGGATGATGGGTCACCTGTGTTGTGTGAGTGGGGGGAGGGATGATGGGTCACCTGTGTTGTGTGAGTGGGGGGAGGGATGATGGGTCACCTGTGTTGTGTGAGTGGGGGGAGGGATGATGGGTCACCTGTGTTGTGTGAGTGGGGGGAGGGATGATGGGTCACCTGTGTTGTGTGAGTGGGGGGAGGGATGATGGGTCACCTGTGTTGTGTGAGTGGGGGGAGGGATGATGGGTCACCTGTGTTGTGTGAGTGGGGGGAGGGATGATGGGTCACCTGTGTTGTGTGAGTGGGGGGAGGGATGATGGGTCACCTGTGTTGTGTGAGTGGGGGGAGGGATGATGGGTCACCTGTGTTGTGTGAGTGGGGGGAGGGATGATGGGTCACCTGTGTTGTGTGAGTGGGGGGAGGGATGATGGGTCACCTGTGTTGTGTGAGTGGAAATAAAATGAGAGAAGAATGATTTGAAAATTATGGGAATTATTTTGGTGTGTAAGATAAAATTCTAGGATAGAGAAAAATTAAAGTGTAAAATGTTTGTAAAAGAAGGACTAGAGTATTTGTAACTATGTTGAATCAGAGTGAATGGAGGAGAATTATATTTGAAATTTGACATACTGTTAGAATTTGAGAATATTGATATATATTAAAGGCAGCAGGAGGTTCTGCATGTATAGCTCCCCACTAAATATACTGTTGACCAGTTCAATATTTATATTTTAAGCTCTGTGCAGATGACAAAATACGAAAATACTCATATATCAGTATTTACTAGGTTATCACTTACTTAAAGTAAGCTTCCCTCATGTTTATATTTTCTTGCTTGGTTTCACACTTGAATTTTCGCCGTTGTGAAACCAAGATTTTAATTAAGACAACGAGTTAAAGTAAACAATTAAAAATGTTTTGTAAATTTAAATGATGTTTACAGCAATAACTACAACACAACTAAACGGAATTTATATTATATTTACTAATTTTCTCAATTGCTAATAAAAACAAGGGAAATATAATCATTTATTACTTGCAGAAGTGTCATGACCTGGGTGAAGAAAGGGAGTGTCAAATGGCAGCTGGAGTTATGACCAGTTTATACTCGCAGAAGCTGTGTTCTGATCTGGGCTACGAGGACTGCGCAACCTTCCACCTCAACACTGTAAAAGAAACTCTCCTCGACCTGTCCACACTCAACACAACGAAATTCAAGATAATGACTAAATATTTGTCAACCAAATATAGATTTACATCCAAGATTTGATGGACAAAGTACATAATATTATTCTATATTTTTTTTTAAATTTAAGTCTTACACACACACACACACACACACACACACACACACACACACACACACACACACACACACACACACACACACACACACACACACACACACACACACACACACACACACACACACACACACACACACACACACACACACGCACACACATTCCAAGAAGCCAAGGGGGACAACTTTGAAGAAATAAAACAGGAGGAGAAAAAATGATTGAAGGCATCATGAAAACAATAGGTGAGGGCGATATGACCCAGGTCACAAATTTTCAGAGAATTGGGTGGTTTGCGAGTGGAAGGATACGGCCTGTCAGAGTAACTTTCAAGGAAGAATCAGTTCGAACCAGGATTCTGCAAGAAAAAGCAAGACTGAGGGACAAAGAGGGGTACCAGAGAGTATACCTCGACCGCGACAGAACACAAGAAGAAAGGACTACACTGAGAGAGGGTACAGAGACGCAAGCAGGAACGAGAAGCAACGAAAATGAGCAGGACCCAGACACAAGAGGAAGGGCAAACACACCCCACAGAATCTCCCACCAAAAGACTCCAACCGCGACATTCCCAACGCAACTGAGCAACCTATACTACAACCCACTCACTGTTCCCTCTGCCACCAACCCCCATATCACAAACCTCACCCCAACAGCTGTCCCTTATGGGCATTCTGACCCCACCCCCATCAACACAAACCCCACCTACACCACAGCCCCATATAGGCCCCCACCAAGGCTCTCGCTCCCCCAACCCTAATATTCTTGCATGACCACAATGATAGAGAAGAAACTGAAGGTTTGGTACACAAACGCGGATGGAATAACAAATAAACATGAGGAGTGGAACGAAAGAATCAGTGAAAAATCCCCAGACATCATAGCAGTCACAGAAACAAAACTCGCTGAGACAATAACAGACACAATTTTCCCAACAGGATATCAGATCCTGAGGAAAGATAGAAGGAGTAGAGGGGGAGGAGGGGTTGCACTGCTCATAAAACACCAATGGGGATTTGAGGAAATGGAAGGCATGGACATGATTGGAGAAAGAGACTACATTGTAGGTACAATTCAGTCCAGAGAACATAAAGTAGTCATTGGAGTGATGTATAACCCACCACAGAACTGCAGGAGGCCAAGAGAGGAGTACGAAGAAAACAACAGGGTGATGGTGGACACACTGGCTGAGGTGGCAAGAAGAGCTCACTCGAGCAGAGCAAAGTTACTGGTAATGGGCGATTTCAACCACAGGGAGATCGACTGGGAAAACCTGGAGCCACATGGGGGTCCCGAAACATGGAGAGCCAAGATGATGGATGTGGTACTTGAAAACCTCATGCATCAACATGTCAGGGACACAACCAGAGAGAGAGGGGAGGATGAACCAGCAAGACTGGATCTTGTGTTCACCCTGAGCAGTTCAGACATTGAGGACATCACTTACGAGAGGCCCCTTGGAGCTAGCGATCACGTGGTTCTGAGTTTTGACTATATAGTAGAGTTACAAGTGGAGAAGGTAACAGGAACTGAATGGGACAGGCCAAACTATAAAAGGGGGGACTACACAGGTATGAGAAACTTCCTGCAGGAGGTTCAGTGGGACAGAGAAATGGTAGGAAAATCAGTAAACGAGACGATGGAATATGTGGCAACAAAGTGCAAGGAGGCAGAGGAAAGTTTTGTTCCCAAGGGAAACAGAAATAATAGGAAGACCAAAACGAGTCCTTGGTTTACCCGAAGGTGTAGGGAGGCAAAAACTAAGTGCAACAGAGAATGGAAAAGGTACAGGAGGCATAGGACCCAGGAAAACAAGGAGATTAGTAGAAGAGCCAGAAACGAGTATGCACAGATAAGGAGGGAGGCCCAGCGACAGTATGAAAACGACATAGCATCGAAAGTCAAATCTGACCCGAAACTGCTGTATAGCCACATTAGGAGGAAGACAACAGTCAAGGACCAGGTGATAAGGCTGAGGAAAGAAGGTGGAGAACTCACAAGAAACGATCAAGAGGTATGTGAGGAGCTCAACACGAGATTTAAGGAAGTAGTTACAGTAGAGACAGGAAGGACTCTGGGGGGACAGACCAGATGGGGACACCAGCAAGGAATACACCAACAAGTGTTGGACGACATACATACAGATGAGGAGGAGGTGAAGAAACTGCTAAGGGACATCGATACCTCAAAGGCAATGGGACCGGACAACATCTCCCCGTGGGTCCTTAGAGAGGGAGCAGATATGTTGTGCGTGCCACTTACCACAATCTTCAACACGTCCCTGGAAACTGGGCAACTACCTGAGGTATGGAAGACGGCAAATGTAGTTCCCATTTTTAAAAAAGGAGACAGAAAAGAGGCACTAAACTATAGACCTGTGTCATTGACGTGTATAGTATGCAAAATTATGGAGAAGATTATCAGGAGGAGAGTGGTGGAGCACCTGGAACGGAACAAGAGTATAAATGCCAACCAGCACGGATTCACGGAAGGCAAATCTTGTGTCACAAACCTTCTGGAGTTTTATGATAAAATAACAGAAGTAAGACACGAGAGAGAGGGGTGGGTTGATTGCATCTTCTTGGACTGCAAGAAGGCCTTTGACACAGTTCCTCACAAGAGATTAGTGCAGAAGCTAGAGCATCAGGCGCATATAACAGGAAGGGCACTGCAATGGATCAGAGAATACCTGACAGGGAGGCAACAACGAGTCATGGTACGTAATGATGTATCACAGTGGGCACCTGTGACGAGCGGGGTCCCACAGGGGTCGGTCCTAGGACCAGTGCTATTTTTGGTATATGTGAACGACATGATGGAAGGGTTAGACTCAGAAGTGTCCCTGTTTGCAGATGATGTGAAGTTAATGAGGAGAATTAAATCTGATGAGGACCAGGCAGGACTTCAAAGAGACCTGGACAGACTGGACACCTGGTCCAGCAAATGGCTTCTCGAATTTAATCCTGCCAAATGCAAAGTCATGAAGATAGGGGAAGGGCACAGAAGACCACAGACAGAGTATAGGCTAGGTGGCCAAAGACTGCAAACCTCACTCAAGGAGAAAGATCTTGGGGTGAGTATAACACCGAGCATGTCTCCGGAAGCACACATCAATCAGATAACTGCTGCAGCATATGGGCGCCTGGCAAACCTGAGAACAGCATTCCGATACCTTAGTAAGGAATCATTCAAGACACTGTACACCGTGTATGTCAGGCCCATACTGGAGTATGCAGCACCTGTTTGGAACCCGCACTTGATAAAGCACGTCAAGAAACTAGAGAAAGTACAAAGGTTTGCGACAAGGTTAGTTCCAGAGCTAAGGGGAATGTCCTATGAAGAAAGATTAAGGGAAATCGGCCTGACGACACTGGAGGACAGGAGGGTCAGGGGAGACATGATAACGACATATAAAATACTGCGTGGAATAGACAAGGTGGACAAAGACAGGATGTTCCAGGGAGGGGACACAGAAACAAGAGGCCACAATTGGAAGTTGAAGACACAAATGAGTCAGAGAGATAGTAGGAAGTATTTCTTCAGTCATAGAGTTGTAAGGCAGTGGAATAGCCTAGAAAATGACGTAGTGGAGGCAGGAACCATACATAGTTTTAAGACGAGGTTTGATAAAGCTCATGGAGCGGGGAGAGAGAGGGCCCAGTAGCAACCGGTGAAGAGGCGGGGCCAGGAGCTAAGACTCGACCCCTGCAACCACAAATAGGTGAGTACAAATAGGTGAGTACACACACACACACACACACACACACACACGCACGCATGTGAATTACATAACGGAAGGGATAGACTCAGAAGTGTCCTTGTTTGCAGATGATGTGAAGTTAATGAGAAGAATCAAATCGGATGAGGATCAGGCAGGACTACAAAGAGACCTGGACAGGCTACAAGCCTGGTCCAGCAACTGGCTCCTTGAGTTTAACCCTGCCAAATGCAAAGTCATGAAGATTGGGGAAAGACAAAGAAGACTGCAGACACAATATAGTCCAGATTGCCAAAGACTGCGAACCTCACTCAAGGAAAAAGATCTGGGGGTGAGTATAACACCGAGCATATCTCCTGAGGCGCACATCAATCAGATAACTGCTGCAGCATACGGGCGTCTGGCAAACCTACGGATAGCGTTACGATACCTCAGTAAGGAATCGTTCAGGACTCTGTATACCATTTACGTCAGGCCCATACTGGAGTATGCAGCACCAGTTTGGAATCCACACCTGGTCAAACACGTCATGAAATTTGAGAAAGTGCAAAGGTTTGCAACAAGATTAGTCCCAGAGCTAAGGGGATTGTCCTACGAAGAAAGGTTGAGGGAAATCGGCCTGACGACACTGGAGGACAGGAGGGTCAGGGGTGACATGATAACGACATATACTGCGTGGAATAGACAAGGTGGACAAAGATGGGATGTTCCAGAGATGGGACACAGAAACAAGAGGTCACAATTGGAAGACTCAGATGAATCAAATGGATGTTAGGAAGTATTTCTTCAGTCATAGAGTAGTCAGGCAGTGAAATAGCCTAGAAAGTGACGTAGTGGAGGCAGGAACCATACATAGTTTTCAGGCGAGGTATGATAAAGCTCATGGGGCAGGGAGACAGAGGACCTAGTAGCAGTCAGTAAAGAGGTGGGGCCAGGAGCTATGACTCGACCCCGGCAAATACAAATAGATGAGTGCAACACACACACATGCACACAAACAAAAAACACACACACACACACACACACAACTACCTCCCTCCCTCCAATAACCATCCTCCCCCACCCCCATAACCATCCATCCCCTCTCTCCCTCAAACCATCTAACCCCCTCCCCCAACTATCTCTACCCCTCCAATAACCATCCTCCCCCTCCCCCACAACCATCCATCCCCTCTCCTAACCATCTATTCCCCTCCCCTTAACCAGGATGAGGACAAGGGGCTCCAAGGACGAATCTGGGAGGGAGGAATGGGATGTAGAGCTCAAAAAAAGGGAGGAAGACTGGGGAAGGAGACTAGATGAGCTGGAAAGGAAGATGGAAGAGAGGTTAGCAGCAGAATGCAGAAGGTGGAAGCAACAGGCTACAGCAGCAGAAATCAAGATAGAGAGATTAGAAGAGGAGCTGAGACATCTGAAACAGCACAGAGACAAAGATATCACAGAAGTAGGTTCGGCAATGGCTACATCAAACACAGACAACAGGTCTGAAGGAAGCATGGAAACTAAACTGTATGCAGAGGTCCTGTCAAACCCACATGGGGCCAAAACAAAGACAGGGAGCACACTAGGACAGAATGAGAGGTTGGAAGACATTGAAGGAACTAGGACATGTGCAAGGACCTTACCAGATACCTGTGGGGGCCAGGAGCAGGTGAGCAGGAAGGATAAACCAAGAAGCATAGGGGCAATAACTAGGGAAGGGACTGAAGGAAGGAACACTCCACGGGAAGGAACTAAAACACATCAGAGGATGCAATGGGAGTCACAGTGGGAGGTGGAAAGGGAAAGATCCGTGTTTGTCTATGGGCTAGACGAAGCTAAAGGGGAAACTTATGATGAAAGAAAGCAGGAGGAGAAAAAAGCGATTGAAGATATCATGAAGGTGATAGGTGAGGGGGAAATGACCCAGGTGGCAAATTTTCGGAGAATTGGGTGGTTCACAAAGAAAAGGAATCGGCCTCTCAAAGTAATTTTCAAGGCAGAATCAACCCGAGCCATGATCCTGCAGGAGAAAGCACGGCTGAGAGGCAAGCAGGAGTTCCGGAGTGTGTACCTCGATCGAGACAGAACACAGGACGAAAGGAAGACAATGAAAGAGAGAGTTCAAAAACGAAAGGAGAAATGGGAGGAAATGAAAAAGGAGAGCAGAATAATCCAGGATCAAATGGAAGGACAAGTGCACCCCCCAGAAACACCTGCAGAAGGACTCCAGCCACGACACCCCCAAGGCAACTGAACAATCCAAACCAACCATCACACACCGATCCCTCTGTTTCCACCCCCCGCACCACAGTTACAGTATTAGAACAGAAGTTGAAGGTTTGGTACACAAATGCAGATGGATTAACGAATAAACATGAGGAATGGCAAGAAAGAATCAATGAGAAGTCCCCAGACATCATAGCAGTTACAGAAACAAAACTCATGGAGACAATAACAGATGCAATCTTCCCACCAGGATACCAGATCATGAGGAAAGATAGAAGAGGCAGGGGGGGAGGTGGGGTTGCTCTGCTCGTTAAAAACAGATGGAAATTCGAGAAAATGGAAGGAACAGATGAGACGGGAGAAAGAGACTACATAGCAGGTACACTTCAGTCTGGGGAACACAAAGTGGTCATTGCAGTGATGTATAATCCACCACAGAACTGCAGGAGGCCAAGAGAGGAATATGAAGAGAGCAACAGAGCAATGGTGGACACACTTGCTGAGGTGGCAAGAAGAGCTCACTCCAGCAGAGCAAAGTTGCTGGTTATGGGGGATTTCAACCACAGGGAGATTGACTGGGAAAACCTGGAGCCACATGGGGGTCCCGAAACATGGAGAGCCAGGATGTTGGATGTGGTGCTGGAAAACCTCATGCACCAACATGTTAAGGACACTACCAGAGTGAGAGGGGAGGATGAACCAGCAAGATTGGACCTTGTGTTCACCCTGGGCAGCTCAGATATTGAGGACATCAAGTATGAGAGTCCCCTAGGAGCTAGCGACCACGTGGTTCTGTGCTTTGAATACATAGTAGAGCTGCAAGTGGAGAGAATAACAGGAGTTGAATGGGAAAAGCCTGACTATAAAAGAGGGGACTACATAGGGTTGAAGAACTTCCTGCGGGAGGTCCAGTGGGACAGAGAACTGGCAGGAAAGCCAGTAAATGAAATGATGGAATATGTAACAACAAAATGCAAGGAGGCAGTGGAAAGGTTTATTCCCAAGGGCAACAGTAACAACGGGAAGACCAGAACGAGCCCCTGGTTTACCCGACGTTGTAAGGAGGCAAAAACAAAATGCAATAGAGAATGGAAAAAGTACAGAAGGCAGAGAACACACGAAAATAGGGAGATCAGTCGCAGAGCCAGGAATGAGTACGCACAGGTAAGAAGGGAGGCCCAGCGACAGTATGAAAATGACATAGCATCGAGAATCAAGACTGACCCGAAACTGTTGTATAGCCACATCAGGAGGAAGACAACAGTCAAAGACCAGGTGATCAGATTAAGGACAGAAGGTGGAGAACTCACAAGAAATGATCAGGTTGTATGTGAGGAGCTGAACAGGAGATTTAAGGAAGTTTTTACAGTAGAGACAGGAAGGGCTGTGGGAAGACAGCACAGAAGGGAACATCAAGAGGGAATATACCAACAAGTGTTGGATGACATACGAACAACTGAGGAGGAGGTGAAGAAGCTCTTAAGTGACCTTGACACCTCAAAGGCGATGGGACCGGACAACATCTCCCCATGGGTCCTTAGAGAAGGAGCAGAGATGCTGTGCGTGCCTCTAACCACAATCTTCAACACATCCCTTGAAACTGGGCAACTACCTGAGAAATGGAAGACAGCTAATGTAGTCCCCATATTTAAGAAAGGAAACAGAAACGAGGCACTAAACTACAGACCTGTGTCTCTGACATGTATTGTGTGCAAAGTCATGGAGAAGATTATCAGGAGGAGAGTGGTCGAACACCTGGAAAGGAACAAGATTATAAATGAAAACCAGCACGGGTTCATGGAAGGCAAATCTTGTATCACAAACCTCCTGGAGTTTTATGACAAGGTAACAGAAGTAAGACACGAGAGAGAGGGGTGGGTAGATTGCGATTTCCTAGACTGCAGGAAGGCCTTTGACACAGTTCCCCACAAGAGATTAGTGCAGAAGCTGGAGGATCAGGCGCACGTAAAAGGGAGGGCACTGCAATGGATAAGGGAATACCTGACAGGGAGGCAGCAACGAGTCATGGTACGTGAAGAGGTATCACAGTGGGCGCCTGTTATGAGCGGGGTCCCACAGGGGTCAGTTCTAGGACCAGTGCTATTTTTGATATATGTGAACGACATGATGGAAGGAATAGACTCTGAAGTGTCCCTGTTCGCAGATGACGTGAAGTTGATGAGAAGAATTAAATCGGACGAGGATGAGGCAGGACTGCAAAGAGACCTGGACAGGCTGGACATGTGGTCCAGCAACTGGCTTCTCGAATTCAATCCAGCGAAATGCAAAGTCATGAAGATTGGGGAGGGGCAAAGAAGACCGCAGACAGAGTATAGGCTAGGTGGACAAAGACTACAGACCTCACTCAGGGAGAAAGACCTTGGGGTGACCATAACACCGAGCACATCACCGGAGGCACACATCAACCAAATAACCGCTGCAGCATACGGGCGCCTGGCAAACCTGAGAATAGCGTTCCGATACCTTAATAAGGAATCGTTCAAGACACTGTACACTGTGTATGTTAGGCCCATACTGGAGTATGCAGCACCAGTCTGGAACCCACACCTGGTCAAGCACGTCAAGAAGTTAGAGAAAGTACAAAGGTTTGCAACAAGGCTAGTCCCAGAGCTCAAGGGAATGTCGTACGAGGAAAGGTTAAGGGAAATCGGACTGACGACACTGGAGGACAGAAGGGTCAGGGGAGACATGATAACGACATACAAGATACTGCGGGGAATAGACAAGGTGGACAGAGATAGGATGTTCCAGAGAGGGGACACAGGGACAAGGGGTCACAACTGGAAGCTGAAGACTCAGACGAGTCACAGGGACGTTAGGAAGTATTTCTTCAGTCATAGAGTTGTCAGCAAGTGGAATAGCCTAGCAAGTGAAGTAGTGGAGGCAGGAACCATACATAGTTTTAAGAAGAGGTATGACAAAGCTCAGAAAGCAGAGAGAGAGAGGATCCAGTAGCGATCAGTGAAGAGGCGGGGCCAGGAGCTGAGTCTCGACCCCTGCAACCACAATTAGGTGAGTACAATTAGGTGAGTACACACACACACACACACACACACACACACACACACACACACACACACACATACACACATTCACACACAACACACACACGACCAGTGAAGAGGCGGGGCCAGGAGCTAGGGCTCGACCCCTGCAAATTTAACTAGGTGAGTACAACTAGGTGACCACACACACACACACCTTTTTGATATGCTTTCTCTAATTAAGAATCTTAAAATCAAAATTATATTTAAAAATATTAATACTGTAAAAAAAATTATTAAAAAAAAAAAATTATTATGACAAGAGGAAAATGCAAACTCCCTTCCTGTAAGCTTTTTCACCCTGAACTGTGTACCTCTTCAGCACAGGAAAGACTGTGCTATAACTTAAATTGCCAGGCATACCATCTAAACGGTAGTCACAGCCACTCAAAAGAGAGAGGTTTCTTAGTGCCAGGAACGAAAAAAACTGGCAAGAAATGGCAGAAATCGTACACTAAATCCAGTCATTTCTGGAGTGGAATCAATGGCCTCCACTCCAAACCAACAGATACAGATATTAGAGCCAGGAAAAAAGTCCCCCCCACACTATCAATACCACCAATCCGATGACATTCTTCTTTGCAAATATACAGAGTGTAAAGCCAGCAACAAACAACAAAATACCTTTCATCCGTGGACTGCTTGCAGAGGCAAATGCAATGTTCGCGGCTTTCACTGAGACCCACATAAAGGATCACTTGGACAACGAAATGTTGATCCCAGGTTACAACCTATACAGATGTGACAGAGTGAACAGGCAAAAAGTGGGGTAGGATTTGTCCTGTAAATCGCAGTCACTTATTTGCTCAGAACTGCTAAATGCCTCAAATGATGTAGTTAAAGTTTTAGCAGTAAAGACGAGAACCAAAATCTGGTCATTGTAGTAGTCTACAAGCCTCCGGATGCAATGTCCCAGGAACAGCTGTTGAAAATTGACCACTGTCTGGAAAATCTTCCAGCTCCTGCCCCCCAACATCTTGCTCCTGGGGGATTTCAACTTAAGGTACCTAAAATGGAGAATATAGCAAATAATATTGTTGCAGTAACAACACCAGGAGGCAGCTCTGATGAAAACTCACACTCACACAAGCTTTTAAATCTCTGTGCAAAAATTCACTTTAAACCAGCAAATAATAGAGCCTACAAGATTGGAGAATACACTGGACCTGATCTTCACTAACAATGATGATCTGATACGAAATGTCACCACATCAAAAACAATATACTAAGATCAAAATATAATCGAGGTTCTGACATGTATGCGAGGAGCCCCAGACATACAAAATGTGATCAATCAAGAGGGAGCCTTCACCAAATTCAACTTCAATAAGAACATAAAGTGGGGCCAAGTAAACCAAGTCTTAAATTACATAAGCTGGGAAGAAAGCCTAAGCAACACTGACCCCCGACTTATGCCTAGAACAGATTAATTCCGTTGCACTTGATGTATGCTCAAGGCATATTTCTTTAAGAACAAGGAGGAGTAGATGTAAAATAGAAAGAGACAGGCTCTCCCATTACAGGCGAAAAAAAGAAGAACGGAGCAGCTAAAAGAGGCCAATATATCTGCAGTGCGTAGGGAGACACTGGTCAGAGAAATAGCAAACATCAAACTAAGGCTAAAGGAATCGTACAGGAGTCAGGAACTGCGGGAAGAACTAAAAGCAATAAATGAAATTGAAAGAAACCCAAAGTATTTCTTTTCTCATGCCAAATCAAAGTCGAGAACAACATCCAGTATTGGGCCCCTACTGTCCCAACTACTGGATCACTACGACAAGGTCCTAGATGCACTAGAAGACAAGAATGCAGATGCAATATACACAGATTTTGCAAAAGCCTTTGACAAGTGTGATCATGGCGTAATAGAGCACAAAATGCGTTCCAAAGGAGTAACAGGAAAAGTTGGTAGATGGATCTATAATTCCTGACAAATAGAACACAAAGAGTAGTAGTCAACAGAGTAAAGTCTGAGACAACTACGGTGAAAAGCTCTGTTCCACAAGGCACAGTACTCACGCCCATCTTGTTCCTCAACCTCATATCAGACATAGACAGGGATATAAGCCACAGTGCCCGGTCTTCCTTTGCGGATGACACCCGAATCTGCATGACAGTATCTTCTATTGCAGACACTGCAAGGCTCCAGGCAGACATCAACCAAATCTTTCAATGGGCTGCAGGAAACAATATGATATTCAACGATGAGAAATTTCAATTACTCAGATATGGTAAACGAGAGGAAATTAAAACTTCATCAGAGCATACAAATTCCGACCACACATTAGAGCGAAAAACCAATGTCAAACACCTGGGAGTGGTCATGTCGGAGGATCTCACCTTCAAGGTCCATAACATTGTATCAATCGCATCTGCTAGAAAAATGACAGGATGGATAATGAGAACCTTCAAAACTAGGGATGCCAAGTCCATGATGACACTCTTCAGGTCACTTGTTCTATCTAGGCTGGAATATTGCTGCACACCAACAGCACCTTTCAAGGCAGGTGAAATTGCTGACCTAGAAAATGTACAGAGAACCTTCACGGCGCGCATAATGGAGATAAAACACCTCAATTACTCGGAGCACTTGTGGTTCCTAAACCTGTATTCCCTGGAACGCAGGCGGGAGAGATACATTATTATATACACCTGGAAAATCCTAGAGGGACTAGTAACGAACTTGCAAACGAAAATCACTCTTTACGAAAGTAAAAGACTCGGCAGACGATGCAACATCCCCCCCAATGAAAAGTACGGGTGTCACTAGCACGTTAAGAGACAAAACATTAAATGCCAGGAGCCCAAGACTTTTCAACTGCCTCCCAGCACACATAAGGGGGATTACCAACAGATCCCTGGCTGTCTTCAAGCTGGCACTGGACAAGCACCTAAAGTCGGTACCTGACCAGCCAGGCTGTGGTTCGTACATTGGATTGCGTGCAGCCAGCAGTAACAGCCTGGTTGATCAGACCCTGAGCCACCATGAGGCCTGGTCACAGACCGGGCCGCGGGGGCGTTAATCCCCGGAACTTTCTCCAGGTAAACTCCAGAAAAATCAATAAAGTGTATTAAAGTTAAACTAGAAAAAACCTTGAACTAAGAATACAACAAAATAAATATAACAGTGTAACCAGACAAGAATTTAATGATCAGTTTATTTATGCGAGAAATATTTAGTATACAACTGATATTCCTAAGTCTGAGAAAGTTGTTTCTAGCAGATCCAAGAAATATTTAGTATACAACAGATATTCCTAAGTCTGAGAAAGTTGTTTCTAGCAGATCCAAGAAATATTTACTATACAACTGATATTCCTAAGTCTGAGAAAGTTGTTTCTAGCAGATCCAAGAAATATTTACTATACAACTGATATTCCTAAGTCTGAGAAAGTTGTTTCTAGCAGATCCACAGTTGATATAAATATAATTAAATAAGTTTTCCTCAAAAATAGTTCAAATTTTAACACTGATATTAGTTCAGAGTTATATCAGTTAGATGTATTAATAATAACTACAACTTGCAAGGAACTTAGCTTCTGCTTGACATTTTACTCGTAAAATTTGACTTGACACTTGTCCTGTCCACATCTTGTCTACACTCCTACGCTCAGTGGGACAGGTCTTGTGTCAGGTTGTCAAGGTAAGGGAGAACCAACACTCAGTGGGACAGGTCTTGTGTCAGGTTGTCAAGGTAAGGGAGAACCAACACTCAGTGGGACAGGTCGTGTGTCAGGTTGTCAAGGTAAGGGAGAACCAACACTCAGTGGGACAGGTCGTGTGTCAGGTTGTCAAGGTAAGGGAGAACCAACACTCAGTGGGACAGGTCGTGTGTCAGGTTGTCAAGGTAAGGGAGAACCAACACTCAGTGGGACAGGTCGTGTGTCAGGTTGTCAAGGTAAGGGAGAACCAACACTCAGTGGGACAGGTCTTGTGTCAGGTTGTCAAGGTAAGGGAGAACCAACACTCAGTGGGACAGGTCGTGTGTCAGGTTGTCAAGGTAAGGGAGAACCAACACTCAGTGGGACAGGTCGTGTGTCAGGTTGTCAAGGTAAGGGAGAACCAACACTCAGTGGGACAGGTCGTGTGTCAGGTTGTCAAGGTAAGGGAGAACCAACACTCAGTGGGACAGGTCGTGTGTCAGGTTGTCAAGGTAAGGGAGAACCAACACTCAGTGGGACAGGTCGTGTGTCAGGTTGTCAAGGTAAGGGAGAACCAACACTCAGTGGGACAGGTCTTGTGTCAGGTTGTCAAGGTAAGGGAGAACCAACACTCAGTGGGACAGGTCGTGTGTCAGGTTGTCAAGGTAAGGGAGAACCAACATTCAGTGGGTGTGTCAGGTTGTCAAAGTAAGGGAGAACCAACACTCAGTGGGACAGGTCGTGTGTCAGGTTGTCAAGGTAAGGGAGAACCAACACTCAGTGGGACAGGTCGTGTGTCAGGTTGTCAAGGTAAGGGAGAACCAACACTCAGTGGGACAGGTCTTGTGTCAGGTTGTCAAGGTCGTGTGTCAGGTTGTCAAGGTAAGGGAGAACCAACACTCAGTGGCAAAGGTCTTGTGTCAGGTTGTCAAGGTAAGGGAGAACCAACACTCAGTGGGACAGGTCTTGTGTCAGGTTGTCAAGGTAAGGGAGAGCCAACACTCAGTGGGACAGGTCGTGTCAGGTTGTCAAGGTAAGGGAGAACCAACACTCAGTGGGACAGGTCCTGTGTCAGGTTGTCAAGGTAAGGGAGAACCAACACTCAGTGGGACAGGTCAGGTTGTCAAGGTAAGGGAGAACCAACACTCAGTGGGACAGGTCAGGTTGTCAAGGTAAGGGAGAACCAACACTCAGTGGGACAGGTCTTGTGTCAGGTTGAGATTAAGACACATGAGCAACATCTGGGTATCTTTATTGTAGACGTTTCGCCATCCAGTGGCTTTATCAATACAAATTCTAGGGTAAGACACATATGCAACAGTTAGACAACTTTATTCCGAAACGTTTCGCCTACACAGTAGGCTTCCTCAGTCGAATACAGAAAGTAGGCAGGAGCAGTAGAGATGTGAAGACGATGTAATCAGTCCATCACCCTTAAAGTCGTAGAATTTGAGGTTGTCAGTCCCTCGGCCTGGAGAAGTTCAGTTCCATAGTCAGGAACTATCTGAAGATCAAGCGACAGTGCGGAGACTTAAATACTGTCGGAAGGAGAGGTGCAGGGTAGTAGTAGTAGTAGTAGTAGTAGTAGTAGTGAGAGGCCACTGAGAGGTCATGTCCCTCTCAGATCCAACCCTTCTCACTTGAAAAGCTTGTCCAAGGTGTTTTCTGTACCAAGATGCCACGTGTTGCAGTGTCTGACAAGATGAACATCAAAATGGTATACAATACCGACAGGTTGTTAGGTAAGACACATATGCAACAGTTAGACAACTTTATTCCGAAACGTTTCGCCTACACAGTAGGCTTCTTCAGTCGAATACTGCTCCTGCCTACTTTCTGTATTCGACTGAAGAAGCCTACTGTGTAGGCGAAACGTTTCGGAATAAAGTTGTCTAACTGTTGCATATGTGTCTTACCTAACAACCTGTCGGTATTGTATACCATTTTGATGTTCACAAATTCTAGGACATAACTTGAAGACAGTAGAACTATGTACAGAAGATGAGGTAATCAGTCCATCAACCTAGGAGTAGGTGCGAAGAGCACCACAGTCGTGGAGATTCTGAAGCAGAAGAAAGGAGCCTGGCGCTTATATAGTAACGTCAGGTGTAGCAGACGAGGGCATATTCACTGGTAGGCGGGATTCCCCAGTGGAAGTAGGTCCTTCCCAAAGAGATGGGTTAATTGTAGTAGTAGTTGTAGTAGTAGTAGTAGTTGTCGTAGTCGTGAAGGTTATGTACATGTCCTCAGAATTAAGATTCCATGAAGGACCTACTTCCACTGGGGAATCCCGCCTACCAGTGAATATGCCCTCGTCTGCTACACCTGACGTTACTATATAAGCGCCAGGCTCCTTTCTTCTGCTTCAGAATCTCCACGACTATGGTGCTCTCCGCACCTACTCCTAGGTTGAGGGACTGATTACCTCATCTTCTGTACATAGTTCTACTGTCTTCAAGTTATGTCCAAGAATTTGTATTGATAAAGCCACTGGATGGCGAAACGTCTACAATAAAGATACCCAGATGTTGCACATGTGTCTTAATCTCATCTTGTCGGTATTATATACCATTCGTACACATGTCAGGTTGTCAAGGTAAGGGAGAACCAACACTCAGTGGGACAGGTCGTGTGTCAGGTTGTCAAGGTAAGGGAGAACCAACACTCAGTGGGACAGGTCGTGTGTCAGGTTGTCAAGCATTCGAGCACTCCAGGAAGATTTGGATAGACTGATGCAGTGGTCGGAGAAGTGGCAGATGCAGTTTAATATAGACAAATGCAAAGTTCTAAATGTTGGACAGGACAATAACCATGCCACATATAAACTAAATAATGTAGATCTTAATATTACGGATTGTGATCCCATGTATCAGAAACCTTCCCTATGAGGATAGACTAAGGGCCCTGAAACTGCACTCTCTAGAAAGACGTAGAATTAGGGGGGATATGATTGAGGTGTATAAATGGAAGACAGGAATAAATAAGGGGGATGTAAATAGTGTGCTGAAAATATGTAAAGTAAAAGGACACAAGTGCAACTAATGTGACATTTATTGTGGCAACGTTTCGCTCTCCAGGAGCTTTATCAAGCCATTACAAACAATACATGGACACAGAGGGTATATAAAGGCTCAGAGTGAGGTGAATACTAGTGAGGTACCATTTCGATGTTCACTAGTGGTAGTAGTAGTAGTAGTAGTGATAGTGACTAAAGCAATTAATTCGTACATGAGTAAAAGGATATAAAAGCTATTACTTGGGTAACATAAAAATAGGTTGGACAAATATAAACTGGAATGAGGCAGGTTGTTTATATTTGTCCAACCTATTTTTATGTTACCCAAGTAATAGCTTTTATATCCTTTTACTCATGTACGAATTAATTGCTTTTGTCACTATCACTACTACTACTACTACTACTACCACTAGTTAACATCGAAATGGTACCTCACTAGTATTCACCTCACTCTGAGCCTTTATATACCCTCTGTGTCCATGTATTGTTTGTAATGGCTTGATAAAGCTCCTGGAGAGCGAAACGTTGCCACAATAAATGTCACATTAGTTGCACTTGTGTCCTTTTACTTTACATATTGTCGGTAATTCTACCAACTTTATTACAATCTGAAAATATGTAGCCTAGACAGGACTCGCAGCAATGGTTTTAAGTTGGAAAAATTCAGATTCAGGAAGGATACAGGAAAGTACTGGTTTGGTAATAGAGTTGTGGATGAGTGGAACAAACTCCCAAGTACCGTTATAGAGGCCAGAACGTTGTGAAGCTGTTCTTAACCAACACTCAGTGGGACAGGTCGTGTGTCAGGTTGTCAAGGTAAGGGAGAACCAACACTCAGTGGGACAGGTCGTGTGTCAGGTTGTCAAGGTAAGGGAGAACCAACACTCAGTGGCACAGGTCGTGTGTCAGGTTTTCAAGGTAGGGGTGAACCAACACTCAGTGGGACAGGTCGTGTGTCAGGTTGCCTAGGTAAGGGAGAACCAACACTCAGTGGGACAGGCCGTGTGTCAGGTTCTCAAGGTAAGGGAGAACCAACACTCAGTGGGACAGGTTGTCAAGGTAAGGGAGAACCAACACTCAGTGGGACAGGTCTTGTGTCAGGTTGTCAAGGTAAGGGAGAACCAACACTCAGTCGGACAGGACTTGTGTCAGGTTGTCAAGGTAAGGGAGAACCAACACTCAGTGGGACAGGTCTTGTGTCAGGTTCTCAAGGTAAGGGAGAACCAACACTCAGTGGGACAGGTCTTGTGTCAGGTTGTCACGGTAAGGGAGAACCAACACTCAGTGGGACAGGTCGTGTGTCAGGTTGTCAAGGTAAGGGAGAACCAACACTCAGTGGGACAGGTTTTGTGTAAGGTTGTCAAGGTAAGGGAGAACCAACACTCAGAGGGACAGGTCTAGTGTCAGGTTGTCAAGGTAAGGGAGAACCAACACTCAGTACGACAGGTCGTGAGTCAGGTTGTCAAGGTAAGGGAGAACCAACACTCAGTGGCACAGGTCTTGTGTCAGGTTGTCAAGGTAAGGGAGACCCAACACTCAGTGGGACAGGTCGTGTGTCAGGTTGTCAAGGTAAGGGAGAACAAACTCTCAGTGGGACAGGTCGTGTGTCAGGTTGTCAAGGTAAGGGAGAACAAACTCTCAGTGGAACAGGTCGTGTGACAGGTTGTCAAGGTAACGGAGAACCAACACTCAGTGGGACAGGTCTTGTGTCAGGTTGTCAAGGTAAGGGAGAACCAACACTCAGTGGGACAGGTCTTGTGTCAGGTTGTCAAGGTAAGGGAGAACCAACACTCAGTGGCAAAGGTCGTGTGTCAGGTTGTGATGAGATTAAGACACATGTGCAACATCTGGGTATCTTTATTGTAGACGTTTCGCCATCCAGTGGCTTTATCAATACAAATTCTAGGACATAACTTGAAGACAGTAGAACTATGCTCAGAAGATGAGGTAATCAGTCCCTCAACCTAGGAGTAGGTGCGAAGAGCACCATAGTCGTGGAGATTCTGAAGCAGAAGAAAGGAGCCTGGCACTTATATAGTAACGTCAGGTGTAGCAGACGAGGGCATATTCACTGGTAGGCGGGATTCCCCAGTGGAAGTAGGTCCTTCCCAAAGAGATGGGTTAGTTGTAGTAGTAGTTGTAGTAGTAGTAGTAGTTGTCGTAGTCGTGAAGGTTATGTACATGTCCTCAGAATTAAGGACATGTACATAACCTTCACGACTACGACAACTACTACTACTACTACAACTACTACTACAACTAACCCATCTCTTTGGGAAGGACCTACTTCCACTGGGGAATCCCGCCTACCAGTGAATATGCCCTCGTCTGCTACACCTGACGTTACTATATAAGCGCCAGGCTCCTTTCTTCTGCTTCAGAATCTCCACGACTATGGTGCTCTCCGCACCTACTCCTAGGTTGAGGGACTGATTACCTCATCTTCTGTACATAGTTCTACTGTCTTCAAGTTATGTCCTAGAATTTGTATTGATAAAGCCACTGGATGGCGAAACGTCTACAATAAAGATACCCAGATGTTGCACATGTGTCTTAATCTCATCTTGTCGGTATTATATACCATTCGTACACAACGTGTCAGGTTGTCAAGGTAAGGGAGAACCAACACTCAGTGGGACAGGTCGTGTGTCAGGTTGTCAAGGTAAGGGAGAACCAACACTCAGTTGCAAAGGTCGTGTGTCAGGTTGTCAAGGTAAGGGCGAACCAACTCTCAGTAGGACAGGTCGTGTGTCAGGTTATCAAGGTAAGGGAGAACCAACTCTCAGTGGGACAGGTCGTGTGTCAGGTTATCAAGGTAAGGGAGAACCAACACTCAGTGGGACAGGTCTTGTGTCAGGTTGTCAAGGTAAGGGAGAACCAACACTCAGTGGGACTGGTCTTGTGTCAGGTTGTCAAGGAAAGGGAGAACCAACACTCAGTGGCAAAGGTCGTGTGTCAGGTTGTCAAGGTAAGGGAGAACTAACACTCAGTGGGATAGGTCTTGTGTCAGGTTGTCAAGGTAAGGGAGAACCAACACTCAGTGGGACAGGTCTTGTGTCAGGTTGTCAAGGTAAGGGAGAACCAACACTCAGTGGGATAGGTCTTGTGTCAGGTTGTCAAGGTAAGGGAGAACCAACACTCAGTGGGACAGGTCTTGTGTCAGGTTGTCAAGGTAAGGGAGAGCCAACACTCAGTGGGACAGGTCGTGTCAGGTTGTCAAGGTAAGGGAGAACAAACACTCAATGGGACAGGTCTTGTGTCAGGTTGTCAAAGTAAAGGAGAACCAACACTCAGTGGGACAGGTCATAAGAACATAAGAACGAAGGAACACTGCAGAAGGCCTACTGGCCCATGCGAGGCAGGTCCAAGTCTCCTACCGGCTTAAGCCAATGCACCCAACCTAGTCAGGTCAGGTCACATTGACTTAAGGGAGGAACACGGCAACCGACCTGGTAGCACAAGCTATCAGGTCTAACTCACACCCACCCACATCTACTCATGTATTTATCCAACCTATTTTTAAAGCTACACAACGTTCTGGCCTCTATAACTGTACTTGGGAGTTTGTTCCACTCATCCACAACTCTATTACCAAACCAGTACTTTCCTATATCCTTCCTGAATCTGAAATTTTCCAACTTAAAACCATTGCTGCGAGTCCTGTCTAGGCTAGATATTTTCAGCACACTATTTACATCCCCTTTATTTATTCCTGTCTTCCATTTATACACCTCAATCACATTCCCCCTAATTCTACGTCTTTCTAGAGAGTGCAGTTTCAGGGCCCTCAGTCTATCCTCATAGGGAAGGTTTCTGATACATGGGATCAACTTTGTCATCCTCCTTTGTACATTTTCCAGAGAATTTATATCCATTCTGTAATACGATGACCAAAACTGTGCAGCATAATCTAAATGAGGCCTAACCAAGGATGTATAGAGTTGAAGAACAACCTGAGGACTCCTATTATTTATGCTTCTTGATATGAAGCCAAGGATTCTATTAGCTTTATTGCAAACACTTATGCACTGTTGTCCAGGTTTCAGATTACTGCTAACCAGAACTCCTAAATCTTTTTCGCAATCCGTAATATTAAGATCTACATTATTTAGTTTATATGTGGCATGGTTATTGTCCTGTCCAACATTTAGAACTTTGCATTTGTCTATATTAAACTGCATCTGCCACTTCTCCGACCACTGCATCAGTCTATTCAAATCTTCCTGGAGTGCTCGAATGTCCTCGTCAGAATGAATTCGACGGCCTATTTTGGTGTCATCGGCAAACTTGCCGATGTCGCTCTTTATGCCCTCATCTATGTCGTTTATGTAGATTGTGAACAGCAGGGGGCCCAACACTGACCCCTGTGGAACACCGCTCGTGACGCTTCCCCACTCTGATTTCTCCCCATTTATGCAAACTCTCTGCTGCCTATTTGTCAACCATGCCTCTATCCAGGAAAAAATTTCTCCTCCTATTCCATGTGCTTTAATTTTCCTCAATAGTCTCTGATGTGGGACCCTGTCAAAAGCCTTACTGAAGTCCATATACACAATATCATATTCATTACCATGATCTACCTCCTCAAATACCTTAGTGAAAAAAGTTAATAAATTCGTAAGGCAGGAACGCCCCTTTGTAAAACCATGCTGAGATTCGTTGATTAATTTATGCTTTTCAAGGTGGCTACGAACTGCCTCGGCAATTATTGATTCCATAAATTTTCCCACTATGGAGGTTAGGCTTATTGGTCTATAGTTCGAAGCTAAGGACCTGTCACCTGTTTTGAAAATAGGTATCACATTTGCCATTTTCCACTTATCTGGCACCATGCCAGTTTGTAGTGATATGTTGAAAAGATTAGCCAAAGGTGTGCTAAGCTCCTCTTTACATTCCTTTAGAACCCTTGCATACAGTTCATCAGGGCCTGGGGATTTGTTAGGTTTTAATTTATCTATTTGCCTAAGGACCATGTCACTTGTGACCCTAATAGTGCACAGTTTATTATCGTCCTGTTCTACATAATTTATCATTACTGGAATATCGCTGGTATCCTCCTGTGTAAAAACTGAGAGGAAGTATGTGTTAAAAATTCTACACATTTCCTTATCACTGTCAGTGAGCTGACCCGAGGAACTTTTGAGTGGGCCTATCTTGTCCCTGATCTTACTTCTGTATACCTGAAAGAATCCTTTTGGGTTAGTCTTCGATTCTCTTGCAACTTTAACCTCATAATCTCTTTTTGCTTTTCTAATTCCCTTTTTTTATTTCTCTCTTTAACTGAATATATCGATTTCTCAATTGCCCCTCTCCTCTTTTGATTTGCCTATATGCCTCTCTTTTGACCAATCAGATATTTTAATCTATTGTTCATCCATTTAGGATCATTTTTGTTTGATCTGATTTCCCTATTTGGAACATAATTTGACTGAGCAGCTAGAACTATGCCCTGGAAAGCATCATATCGGCAACCATCACTACCTACCTGACCCTTAGTCAGGTCATTCCAGTTCAGCCCACCTAAGTAATTTTTCAGTCCTATGAAATCAGCCAAGCGAAAGTCAGGGACGGAGACTTGATTGCCATTATTAGGGGAATTCCATGATATATTAAAACTGAGTGATTTGTGATCACTTTCCCCAAGCTCATCATTAACCTCAAGATTATTAATTAGTGTTTCCCTACTGGCAAGAACCAAGTCAAGGAGGTTATTTCTCCTAGTTGGCTCTGTCACAAACTGATTAAAAAACAATCCTGGATCGTATCAAGAAAGTCACCTGACTCTAAATTTCCTGTCAAATTGCTCCAGTCAATCTGTCTATAGTTGAAATCTCCCATTAGCACAACATTTTCGTATGTAGATGCCTTACGAATTTCGTCCCATAGAAGTTTACTGCACTCCCTATCAAGATTTGGGGCCCTGTAAATCACACCCAAAATTAGTTTTTCTCTGCCCTCGAGAAGCTGTAACCAAACAGATTCAGTGGCTGACGCTTCTAATTTAATATCTTGTCTAACACAACAATTTAAATTGTCTCTGACATACATCGCTACTCCACTACCTTTCCTGTTGACCCTGTCAGTGTGGAATAATTTATAGCCTTGTATGTGACATTCAGAGGGCATCTCTCTATCTTTCAGATTGAGCCAGGTCTCTGTTATAGCAATAATATCTATGTTTCCTGCACTTGCAATTAGTCTTAGCTCATCTATCTTATTTCTTACACTCCTGCTATTAGTATAGTAAACCTTAAGGGAGCTAGTCCCTTGCTGCCCTCTGCTGTCCCCCTTTGTTTGCTGACCTGATCTATTGTCTTTATTTATAACTTCATGCTGAATGCCTTTTATACATTTACTGTTTCCAACCCAAGTGTTGCAACCTGCTTGTTTCCCACACACACCCATACCTCTATCTTCCATCAGTTTAAAATCATAGGCATTTCACCAATGGCCTTCTCAATCGAGTCTGCAAGTGCTACCACCCCAGCCCCAGAGAGATGTACCCCATCCCTTGCATACATATCATGTTTGCCATAAAAGTTGTTCCAGTTGTCAATGAATGGGATTGCAAGTTCCTTGCAGTATCTGTCTAGCCAGCAATTTACACCAATTGCCCTAGACAACCATTCATTTCCTACTCCCCTTCTAGGCAAGATGCTACATATGATTGGGATCCCTCCCTTAGACTTAATGAAATCTATAGCTGACCTGTACTTATCTAGCAGCTCTTCTCTCCTACCCTTCCCAATATCGTTTCCACCAGCACTGAGACAGATAATGGGCTTGTTCCCATTACCTGACATGATATTATCCAGCCTGTTGACAAGGTCCCCAACACCAGCTCCAGGGAAGCACACTCTATCTCTCATCTTCTTATTCCTATTACAAAAAGCTCGGTCAATATATCTTACCTGAGAGTCACCAACCACAAGAATGCGCTTACCTCCATTAGCAGGGGCAGTAGTACCCTTACCTTCACTGACAACTGAAGTACATTCATCCTGAAGAACAGAGAAACGATTTCCTACCTTCAGATCTTCACTCTTAACTTTCCTTACTCTGATGCGCCTTCCATTACTGTGAACCACTCGCCACTTCTAGCAGGTGCTGGACTGCACCTCACTGCTGGTAGCCGTTGCTACCTCCTCAACTACAGCCTCCTCACAGCGAGAGACAGACTGCACCTCACTGCTAGAAGCCTCAATCCCCACAACTCCAGCCACCTCACACTCTCTCCCAGACCCATTGAGGTGGACCTTCAGCCTCCTAATCTCCTCCTGCAGAAGCAAGACCTCCTCCTTCAACTCTCCAACCTCAATTTTTAAAACACTGCAGAAGAAAGCCATGCTTTGTAACCGTCCACACTAATCCCCAAAGCAGCTCAAGGTCTGTGACCTCACGTGACGACTGACCAGGTTGTCAAGGTAAGGGAGAACCAACACTCAGTGGGAGAGGTCGTGTGTCAGGTTGTCAAGGTAAGGGAGAACCAACACTCAGTGGGACAGGTCGTGTGTCAGGTTGTCAAGGTAAGGGAGAACCAACACTCAGTGGGACAGGTCGTGTGTCAGGTTGTCAAGGTAAGGGAGAACCAACACTCAGTGGCACAGGTCGTGTGTCAGGTTGTCAAGGTAAGGGAGAACCAACACTCAGTGGGACAGGTCGTGTGTCAGGTTGTCAAGGTAAGGGTGAACCAACACTCAGTGGGACAGGTCGTGTGTCAGGTTGCCAAGGTAAGGGAGAACCAACACTCAGTGGGACAGGTCTTGTGTCAGGTTCTCAAGGTAAGGGAGAACCAACACTCAGTGGGACAGGTCGTGTATCAGGTTGTCAAGGTAAGGGAGAACCAACACTCAGTGGGACAGGTCTTGTGTCAGGTTGTCAAGGTAAGGGAGAACCAACACTCAGTGGGACAGGTCGTGTGTCAGGTTGTCAAGGTAAGGGAGAACCAACACTCAGTTGGACAGGTCTTGTGTCAGGTTGTCAAGGTAAGGGAGAACCAACACTCAGTGGGACAGGTCTTGTGTCAGGTTGTCAAGGTAAGGGAGAACCAACACTCAGTGGGACAGGTCTTGTGTCAGGTTGTCAAGGTAAGGGAGAACCAACACTCAGTGGGACAGGTCTTGTGTCAGGTTGTCAAGGTAAGGGAGAACCAACACTCAGTGGGACAGGTCTTGTGTCAGGTTGTCAAGGTAAGGGAGAACCAACACTCAGTGGGACAGGTCTTGTGTCAGGTTGTCAAGGTAAGGGAGAACCAACACTCAGAGGGACAGGTCTTGTGTCAGGTTGTCAAGGTAAGGGAGAACCAACACTCAGTGGGACAGGTCGTGTGTCAGGTTGTCAAGGTAAGGGAGAACCAACACTCAGTGGGACAGGTCGTGTGTCAGGTTGTCAAGGTAAGGGAGAACCAACACTCAGTGGGACAGGTCGTGTGTCAGGTTGTCAAGGTAAGGGAGAACCAACACTCAGTGGGACAGGTCGTGTGTCAGGTTGTCAAGGTAAGGGAGAACCAACACTCAGTGGCACAGGTCGTGTGTCAGGTTGTCAAGGTAAGGGAGAACCAACACTCAGTGGGACAGGTCGTGTGTCAGGTTGTCAAGGTAAGGGAGAACCAACACTCAGTGGCACAGGTCGTGTGTCAGGTTGTCAAGGTAAGGGAGAACCAACACTTAGTGGGACAGGTCGTGTGTCAGGTTGTCAAGGTAAGGGAGAACCAACACTCTGTGGGACAGGTCGTGTGTCAGGTTGTCAAGGTAAGGGAGAACCAACACTCAGTGGGACAGGTCGTGTGTCAGGTTGTCAAGGTAAGGGAGAACCAACAGTCAGTGGCACAGGTCGTGTGTCAGGTTGTCAAGGTAAGGGAGAACCAACACTCAGTGGGACAGGTCGTGTGTCAGGTTGTCAAGGTAAGGGAGAACCAACACTCAGTGGGACAGGTCGTGTGTCAGGTTGTCAAGGTAAGGGAGAACCAACACTCAGTGGGACAGGTCGTGTGTCAGGTTGTCAAGGTAAGGGAGAACCAACACTCAGTGGCACAGGTCGTGTGTCAGGTTTTCAAGGTAAGGGAGAACCAACACTCAGTGGGACAGGTCGTGTGTCAGGTTGTCAAGGTAAGGGAGAACCAACACTCAGTGGGACAGGTCGTGTGTCAGGTTGTCAAGGTAAGGGAGAACCAACACTCAGTGGGACAGGTCGTGTGTCAGGTTGTCAAGGTAAGGGAGAACCAACACTCAGTGGGACAGGTCGTGTGTCAGGTTGTCAAGGTAAGGGAGAACCAACACTCAGTGGGACAGGTCGTGTGTCAGGTTGTCAAGGTAAGGGAGAACCAACACTCAGTGGGACAGGTCTTGTGTCAGGTTGTCAAGGTAAGGGAGAACCAACACTCAGTGGGACAGGTCGTGTGTCAGGTTGTCAAGGTAAGGGAGAACCAACACTCAGTGGGACAGGTCTTGTGTCAGGTTGTCAAGGTAAGGGAGAACCAACACTCAGTGGGACAGGTCGTGTGTCAGGTTGTCAAGGTAAGGGAGAACCAACACTCAGTGGGACAGGTCGTGTGTCAGGTTGTCAAGGTAAGGGAGAACCAACACTCAGTGGGACAGGTCGTGTGTCAGGTTGTCAAGGTAAGGGAGAACCAACACTCAGTGGGACAGGTCGTGTGTCAGGTTGTCAAGGTAAGGGAGAACCAACACTCAGTGGGACAGGTCGTGTGTCAGGTTGTCAAGGTAAGGGAGAACCAACACTCAGTGGGACAGGTCGTGTGTCAGGTTGTCAAGGTAAGGGAGAACCAACACTCAGTGGGACAGGTCGTGTGTCAGGTTGTCAAGGTAAGGGAGAACCAACACTCAGTGGGACAGGTCGTGTGTCAGGTTGTCAAGGTAAGGGAGAACCAACACTCAGTGGGACAGGTCGTGTGTCAGGTTGTCAAGGTAAGGGAGAACCAACACTTAGTGGGACAGGTCGTGTGTCAGGTTGTCAAGGTAAGGGAGAACCAACACTCAGTGGGACAGGTCGTGTGTCAGGTTGTCAAGGTAAGGGAGAACCAACACTCAGTGGGACAGGTCGTGTGTCAGGTTGTCAAGGTAAGGGAGAACCAACACTCAGTGGGACAGGTCGTGTGTCAGGTTGTCAAGGTAAGGGAGAACCAACACTCAGTGGCACAGGTCGTGTGTCAGGTTGTCAAGGTAAGGGAGAACCAACACTCAGTGGGACAGGTCGTGTGTCAGGTTGTCAAGGTAAGGGAGAACCAACACTCAGTGGGACAGGTCGTGTGTCAGGTTGTCAAGGTAAGGGAGAACCAGGTTGACAAGGTAAGGGAGAACCAACACTCAGTGGGACAGGTCTTGAGTCAGGTTGTCAAGGTAAGGGAGAACCAACACTCATTGGGACAGGACAGGTCCAACACTCAGTGTGTCAGGTTGTCAAGGTAAGGGAGAACCAACACTCAGTGGGACAGGTCTTGTGTCAGGTTGTCAAGGTAAGGGAGAACCAACACTCAGTGGGACAGGTCGTGTGTCAGGTTGTCAAGGTAAGGGAGAACCAACACTCAGTGGGACAGGTCGTGTGTCAGGTTGTCAAGGTAAGGGAGAACCAACACTCAGTGGGACAGGTCGTGTGTCAGGTTGTCAAGGTAAGGGAGAACCAACACTCAGTGGGACAGGTCGTGTGTCAGGTTGTCAAGGTAAGGGAGAACAAACACTCAGTGGGACAGGTCGTGTGTCAGGTTGTCAAGGTAAGGGTGAACCAACACTCAGTGGGACAGGTCGTGTGTCAGGTTGTCAAGGTAAGGGAGAACCAACACTCTGTGGGACAGGTCGTGTGTCAGGTTGTCAAGGTAAGGGAGAACAGGTTGTAAAGGTAAGTGAGAACCAACACTAAGTGGGACAGGTCGTGTGTCAGGTTGTCAAGGTAAGGGAGAACCAACACTCAGTGGGACAGGTCGTGTGTCAGGTTGTCAAGGTAAGGGAGAACCAACACTCAGTGGGACAGGTCGTGTGTCAGGTTGTCAAGGTAAGGGAGAACCAACACTCAGTGGGACAGGTCGTGTGTCAGGTTGTCAAGGTAAGGGAGAACCAACACTCAGTGGGACAGGTCGTGTGTCAGGTTGTCAAGGTAAGGGAGAACCAACACTGAGTGGGACAGGTCGTGTGTCAGGTTGTCAAGGTAAGGGAGAACCAACACTCAGTGGGACAGGTCGTGTGTCAGGTTGTCAAGGTAAGGGAGAACCAACACTCAGTGGGACAGGTCGTGTGTCAGGTTGTCAAGGTAAGGGAGAACCAACACTCAGTGGGACAGGTCGTGTGTCAGGTTGTCAAGGTAAGGGAGAACCAACACTCAGTGGGACAGGTCGTGTGTCAGGTTGTCAAGGTAAGGGAGAACCAACACTCAGTGGGACAGGTCGTGTGTCAGGTTGTCAAGGTAAGGGAGAACCAACACTCAGTGGGACAGGTCGTGTGTCAGGTTGTCAAGGTAAGGGAGAACCAACACTCAGTGGGACAGGTCGTGTGTCAGGTTGTCAAGGTAAGGGAGAACCAACACTCAGTGGGACAGGTCGTGTGTCAGGTTGTCAAGGTAAGGGAGAACCAACACTCAGTGGGACAGGTCGTGTGTCAGGTTGTCAAGGTAAGGGAGAACCAACACTCAGTGGGACAGGTCGTGTGTCAGGTTGTCAAGGTAATGGAGAACCAACACTCAGTGGGACAGGTCGTGTGTCAGGTTGTCAAGGTAAGGGAGAACCAACACTCAGTGGGACAGGTCGTGTGTCAGGTTGTCAAGGTAAGGGAGAACCAACACTCAGTGGGACAGGTCGTGTGTCAGGTTGTCAAGGTAAGGGAGAACCAACACTCAGTGGGACAGGTCGTGTGTCAGGTTGTCAAGGTAAGGGAGAACCAACACTCAGTGGGACAGGTCGTGTGTCAGGTTGTCAAGGTAAGGGAGAACCAACACTCAGTGGGACAGGTCGTGTGTCAGGTTGTCAAGGTAAGGGAGAACCAACACTCAGTGGGACAGGTCGTGTGTCAGGTTGTCAAGGTAAGGGAGAACCAACACTCAGTGGGACAGGTCGTGTGTCAGGTTGTCAAGGTAAGGGAGAACCAACACTCAGTGGGACAGGTCGTGTGTCAGGTTGTCAAGGTAAGGGAGAACCAACACTCAGTGGGACAGGTCGTGTGTCAGGTTGTCAAGGTAAGGGAGAACCAACACATAGTGGGACAGGTCGTGTGTCAGGTTGTCAAGGTATGGGAGAAAAAACACTCAGTGGGACAGGTCGTGTGTCAGGTTGTCAAGGTAAGGGAGAACCAACACTCAGTGGGACAGGTCGTGTGTCAGGTTGTCAAGGTAAGGGAGAACCAACACTCAGTGGGACAGGTCGTGTGTCAGGTTGTCAAGGTAAGGGAGAACCAACACTCAGTGGGACAGGTCGTGTGTCAGGTTGTCAAGGTAAGGGAGAACCAACAGTCCGTGGGACAGGTCGTGTGTCAGGTTGTCAAGGTATGGGAGAACCAACACTCAGTGGGACAGGTCGTGTGTCAGGTTGTCAAGGTAAGGGAGAACCAACACTCATAGGGACAGGTCTTGTGTCAGGTCAATGGGAGAGGTCGTGTGTCAGGTCATTGGGACAAGTCGTGTGTCAGGTTGTCAAGGGGGAGAACCAACACTCAGTTGGACAGGTCGTGTGTCAGGTTGTCAAGGTAAGGGAGAACCAACACTCAGAGGGACAGGTCTTGTGTCAGGTTGTCAAGGTAAGGGAGAACCAACACTCAGTGGCAAAGGTCTTGTGTCAGGTTGTCAAGGTAAGGGAGAACCAACACTCAGTGGGACAGGTCTTGTGTCAGGTTGTCAAGGTAAGGGAGAACCAACACTCAGTCAGGTTGTCAAGGTAAGGGAGAACCAACACTCAGTGGGACAGGTCGTGTGTCAGGTTGTCAAGGTAAGGGAGAACCAACACTCAGTGGGACAAGGTCCAACACTCAGTCGTGTGTCAGGTTGTCAAGGTAAGGGAGAACCAACACTCAATGGGACAGGTCGTGTGTCAGGTTGTCAAGGTAAGGGAGAACCAACACTCAGTGGGACAGGTCGTGTGTCAGGTTGTCAAGGTAAGGGAGAACCAACACTCAGTGGGACAGGTCTTGTGTTAGGTTGTAAAGGTAAGGGAGAACCAACACTCAGTGGGACAGGTCGTGTGTCAGATTGTCAAGGTAAGGGAGAACCAACACTCATTGGGACAGGTCGTGTGTCAGGTTGTCAAGGTAAGGGAGAACCAACACTCAGTCGGGACAGGTCCAACACTCAGTGTGTCAGGTTGTCAAGGTAAGGGAGAACCAACACTCAGTGGGACAGGTCGTGTATCAAGTTGTCAAGGTAAGGGAGAACCAACACTCAGTGGGACAATTCGTGTGTCAGGTTGTCAAGGTAAGGGAGAATCAACACTCAGTGGGACAGGTCGTGTGTCAGGTTGTCAAAGTAAGGGAGAACCAACACTCAGTGGGATAGGTCGTGTGTCAGGTTGTCAAGGTAAGGGAGAACCAACACTCACTGGGACAGGTCGTGTGTCAGGTTGTCATGGTAAGGGAGAACCAACACTCAGTGGGATAGGTCGTGTGTCAGGTTGTCAAGGTAAGGGAGAACCAACACTCAGTGGGACAGGTCGTGTGTCAGGTTGTCAAGGTAAGGGAGAACCAACACTCAGTGGGACAGGTCGTGTGTCAGGTTGTCAAGGTAAGGGAGAACCAACACTCAGTGGGACAGGTCGTGTGTCAGGTTGTCAAGGTAAGGGAGAACCAACACTCAGTGGGACAGGTCGTGTGTCAGGTTGTCAAGGTAAGGGAGAACCAACACTCAGTGGGACAGGTCGTGTGTCAGGTTGTCAAGGTAAGGGAGAACCAACACTCAGTGGGACAGGTCGTGTGTCAGGTTGTCAAGGTAAGGGAGAACCAACACTCAGTGGGACAGGTCGTGTGTCAGGTTGTCAAGGTAAGGGAGAACCAACACTCAGTGGGACAGGTCGTGTGTCAGGTTGTCAAGGTAAGGGAGAACCAACACTCAGTGGGACAGGTCGTGTGTCAGGTTGTCAAGGTAAGGGAGAACCAACACTCAGTGGGACAGGTCGTGTGTCAGGTTGTCAAGGTAAGGGAGAACCAACACTCAGTGGGACAGGTCGTGTGTCAGGTTGTCAAGGTAAGGGAGAACCAACACTCAGTGGGACAGGTCGTGTGTCAGGTTGTCAAGGTAAGGGAGAACCAACACTCAGTGGGACAGGTCAGGTTGTCAAGGTGTGTCAGGTTGTCAGGTTGTCAAGGTAAGGGAGAACCAACACTCAGTGGGACAGGTCGTGTGTCAGGTTGTCAAGGTAAGGGAGAACCAACACTTAGTGGGACAGGTCGTGTGTCAGGTTGTCAAGGTAAGGGAGAACCAACACTCAGTGGGACAGGTCGTGTGTCAGGTTGTCAAGGTAAGGGAGAACCAACACTCAGTCGGTGTCAGGTTGTCAAGGTAAGGGAGAACCAACACTCAGTGTGTCAGGTTGTCAAGGTAAGGGAAAACCAACACTCAGAGGGACATGTCGTGTGTCAGGTTGTCAAGGTAAGGGAGAACCAACACTCAGTGGGACAGGTCGTGTGTCAGGTTGTCAAGGTAAGGGAGAACCAACACTCAGTGGGACAGGTCGTGTGTCAGGTTGTCAAGGTAAGGGAGAACCAACACTCAGTGGGACAGGTCGTGTGTCAGGTTGTCAAGGTAAGGGAGAACCAACACTCAGTGGGACAGGTCGTGTGTCAGGTTGTCAAGGTAAGGGAGAACCAACACTCAGTGGCAAAGGTCGTGTGTCAGGTTGTCAAGGTAAGGGAGAACCAACTCTCAGTGGGACAGGTCGTGTGTCAGGTTGTCAAGGTAAGGGAGAACCAACACTCAGTGGCAAAGGTCTTGTGTCAGGTTGTCAAGGTAAGGGAGAACCAACACTCAGTGGGACAGGTCAGGTTGTCAAGGTAAGGGAGAACAACACTCAGGTTGTGTGTCAGGTTGTCAGGTAAGGGAGAACCAACACTCAGTGGGACAGGTCGTGTGTCAGGTTGTCAAGGTAAGGGAGAACCAACACTCAGTGGGACAGGTCGAGAACCAACACTCAGTGGGACAGGTCGTGTGTCAGGTTGTCAAGGTAAGGGAGAACCAACACTCAGTGGGACAGGTCGTGTGTCAGGTTGTCAAGGTAAGGGAGAACCAACACTCAGTGGGACAGGTCGTGTGTCAGGTTGTCAAGGTAAGGGAGAACCAACACTCAGTGGGACAGGTCGTGTGTCAGGTTGTCAAGGTAAGGGAGAACCAACACTCAGTGGGACAGGTCAGGTTGTGTCAGGTTGTCAAGGTTGTCAAGGTAAGGGAGAACCAACACTCAGTGGGACAGGTCGTGTGTCAGGTTGTCAAGGTAAGGGAGAACCAACACTCAGTGGGACAGGTCGTGTGTCAGGTTGTCAAGGTAAGGGAGAACCAACACTCAGTGGGACAGGTCTTGTGTCAGGTTGTCAAGGTAAGGGAGAACCAACACTCAGTGGGACAGGTCGTGTGTCAGGTTGTCAAGGTAAGGGAGAACCAACACTCAGTCGGTGTCACAGGTAAGGGAGAACCAACACTCAGTGGGACAGGTGTGTCAGGTTGTCAAGGTCAGGGACAAGCAACACTCAGTGGGACAGGTCGTGTGTCAGGTTGTCAAGGTAAGGGAGAACCAACACTCAGTGGGACAGGTCGTGTGTCAGGTTGTCAAGGTAAGGGAGAACCAACACTCAGTGGGACAGGTCGTGTGTCAGGTTGTCAAGTGTCAGGTTGTCAAGGTAAGGGAGAACCAACACTCAGTGGGACAGGTCGTGTGTCAGGTTGTCAAGGTAAGGGAGAACCAACACTCATTGGGACAGGTCGTGTGTCAGGTTGTCAAGGTAAGTGAGAAACAACACTCAGTGGGACAGGTCCTGTGTTAGGTTGTCAAGGTAAGGGAGAACCAACACTCAGTGGGACAGGTCGTGTGTCAGGTTGTCAAGGTAAGCAAGAACCAACACTTAGTGGGACAGGTCGTGTGTCAGATTGTCAAGGTAAGGGAGAACCAACACTCAGTGGGACAGGTCGTGTGTCAGGTTGTCAAGGTAAGGGAGAACCAACACTCAGTGGGACAGGTCGTGTGTCAGGTTGTCAAGGTAAGGGAGAACCAACACTCAGTGGGACAGGTCGTGTGTCAGGTTGTCAAGGTAAGGGAGAACCAACACTCAGTGGGACAGGTCGTGTGTCAGGTTGTCAAGGTAAGGGAGAACCAACACTCAGTGGGACAGGTCGTGTGTCAGGTTGTCAAGGTAAGGGAGAACCAACACTCAGTGGGACAGGTCGTGTGTCAGGTTGTCAAGGTAAGGGAGAACCAACACTCAGTGGGACAGGTCGTGTGTCAGGTTGTCAAGGTAAGGGAGAACCAACACTCAGTGGGACAGGTCGTGTGTCAGGTTGTCAAGGTAAGGGAGAACCAACACTCAGTGGGACAGGTCGTGTGTCAGGTTGTCAAGGTAAGGGAGAACCAACACTCAGTGGGACAGGTCGTGTGTCAGGTTGTCAAGGTAAGGGAGAACCAACACTCAGTGGGACAGGTCGTGTGTCAGGTTGTCAAGGTAAGGGAGAACCAACACTCTGTGGGACAGGTCGTGTG
>NW_027196592.1:37500-85053 GCF_038502225.1 Cherax quadricarinatus | reverse complement strand
CATAGAAACACTAGACAAAGATCACACCATAAATACATACGTCACACTGTTATACATAGAAACACCATAAATGCTTCACTCATATATAAACAAACACACATACACACACAATATATATATATATATATATATATATATATATATATATATATATATATATATATATATATATATATATATATATATATGTATATATACATACATACATACAATTTAAATTAAGGAATTAAATACTATGATATATAAATAGAAGGATAAAATTTAAAATAATTGGCCTCTCCATGGTGGTGTAACCGGACGGTACGAGTCTACCCGGGTGGATGTATTTACACAGCACAGATTTCTGTGTGTCCCTCTCTGTAATTACATCTGTCTGTATATAATGATATTAAAACATTTGTTGTAATATCATATATGGGTAATGCTCCATGGTGAGGCTACATTTGAAGAGTTAAGTTCCTCTTTGAGGAAATGCTGTGTTTGGGGTTCACAGCTCTCAACGTCCCCCTCAAATGCTGTGTTTGGGGTTCACAGCTCTCAACGTCCCCCTCAAATGCTGTGTTTGGGGTTCACAGCTCTCAACGTCCCCCTCAAATGCTGTGTTTGGGGTTCACAGCTCTCAACGTCCCCCTCAAATGTACTATGATAGTTTTTTTTTCTTTTTATAATGCGAAGCCAAGTGAATGAGTGCAATGCACATTATTACACATTGTTAAAGAGTGTTGAGTGAGTGTTAGAGTGCAGAAAGTATTCTTTAACAATGTGTAATAATGCAGAGTGTGTGGGGGTAGTACAGAGTACATTAGCACACAGTGTCCCAGAGTGCAGAGATTGACCAAGTCACTAATCGGAACATTGTTCCATTAAAAGGCTGTCCTACAAAGAATGTTTTATCCTCACTCTTTTACATAGCACACAGCATCAACTAATTTAATATAGCAAAGGAAGTTATGTGAGTAATTATCATAATCATAACGAGAAAGCACAATATTACTGGGAAATAATGTCTTGTCCTTAACCAACACTATTATTATTCACATGTTCAACACTCACTTCTCTATATCGCCTGAGATCAACCACAGCCCAGTTAGAAATAACTGATTTTCATAACCAATATATTAAGATTATGGTATATAATAATCTTTTCTTTATGTTTACTTAAGTAGTTGTAGATACATGTCCGAGCAAACATTCTCAACAAGTCAAAGATATGATACAGAATTACTGATGACAATTTGTACACGATTTCGCTGTTAGAAATTACAAAATTTGTTCCTAACATCTTAAACTTGTTTAAAAAAAGACACTGCAAAAATTGGTAATGAAAACTACTATCTAAATGAAAAATAAATTGTTTATTTACTTTTATACTATATATTTTAAGCCCCTGAAAGCCGACTACAGCTTATCCAGCGAAGTTTTTTTTTTACATATAAATGGAAAATTATAGAAGATTGATGTATGAAACAGAGTTGTTTATAGTCAGGGTCGATACTTCACCTGTAGTTCACATCACACCTTCACCTGTAATGAACCTTGCATATTCACCTGTAATTTGTCCTTACATCTTCACCTGTAATTCGTCTTGTGTATGCCCCTGTAGTTCACCTACACCTTCATCTGTAATTCGCCTTTACACCTTCACCTGTAAATCGTAAAAGAAGCAAAAGGCACAATACAGTCACTGGAACAATTTACAAAAAAACCCCACATAGAAGAAGCTTATGACATTTGATGTGGGAAGGAAGGTTGCTGTTACCCTTGATGTGGGAAGGAAGGTTGCTGTTACCCTTGATGTGGGAAGGAAGGTTGCTGTTACCCTTGATGTGGGAAGGAAGGTTGCTGTTACCCTTGATGTGGGAAGGAAGGTTGCTGTTACCCTTGATGTGGGAAGGAAGGTTGCTGTTACCCTTGATGTGGGAAGGAAGGTTGCTGTTACCCTTGATGTGGGAAGGAAGGTTGATGTGAGAAGGGAGGTTGCTGTTACCCTTGATGTGGGAAGGAAGGTTGCTGTTACCCTTGATGTGGGAAGGAAGGTTGCTGTTACCCTTGATGTGGGAAGGAAGGTTGCTGTTACCCTTGATGTGGGAAGGAAGGTTGCTGTTACCCTTGATGTGGGAAGGAAGGTTGCTGTTACCCTTGATGTTGCTGTTACCCTTGATGTGGGAAGGAAGGTTGCTGTTACCCTTGATGTGGGAAGGAAGGTTGCTGTTACCCTTGATGTGGGAAGAAGGTTGCTGTTACCCTTGATGTGGGAATGTGGGAAGGAAGGTTGCTGTTACCCTTGATGTGGGAAGGAAGGTTGCTGTTACCCTTGATGTGGGAAGGAAGGTTGCTGTTACCCTTGATGTGGTAAGGACGGTTGCTGTTACCCTTGATGTGGGAAGGAAGGTTGCTGTTACCCTTGATGTGGGAAGGACCCTTGATGTGGGAAGGAAGGATGCTGTTACCCTTGATGTGTTAAGGAAGGTTGCTGTTACCCTTGATGTGGGAAGGAAGGTTGCTGTTACCCTTGATGTGGGAAGGAAGGTTGCTGTTACCCTTGATGTGGGAAGGAAGGTTGCTGTTACCCTTGATGTGGGAAGGAAGGTTGCTGTTACCCTTGATGTGGGAAGGAAGGTTGCTGTTACCCTTGATGTGTGAAGGAAGGTTGCTGTTACCCTTGATGTGGGAAGGAAGGTTGCTGTTACCCTTGATGTGGGAAGGAAGGTTGCTGTTACCCTTGATGTGGGAAGGAAGGTTGCTGTTACCCTTGATGTGGGAAGGAAGGTTGCTGTTACCCTTGATGTGGGAAGGAAGGTTGCTGTTACCCTTGATGTGGGAAGGAAGGTTGCTGTTACCCTTGATGTGGGAAGGAAGGTTGCTGTTACCCTTGATGTGGGAAGGAAGGTTGCTGTTACCCTTGATGTGGGAAGGAAGGTTGCTGTTACCCTTGATGTGGGAAGGAAGGTTGCTGTTACCCTTGATGTGGGAAGGAAGGTTGCTGTTACCCTTGATGTGGGAAGGAAGGTTGCTGTTACCCTTGATGTGGGAAGGAAGGTTGCTGTTACCCTTGATGTGGGAAGGAAGGTTGCTGTTACCCTTGATGTGGGAAGGAAGGTTGCTGTTACCCTTGATGTGGGAAGGAAGGTTGCTGTTACCCTTGATGTGGTTGCTGTTAATGTGAAGGAATATTGCTGTTACCCTTGATGTGGGAAGGAAGGTTGCTGTTACCCTTGATGTGGGAAGGAAGGTTGCTGTTACCCTTGATGTGGGAAGGAAGGTTGCTGTTACCCTTGATGTGGGAAGGAAGGTTGCTGTTACCCTTGATGTGGGAAGGAAGGTTGCTGTTACCCTTGATGTGGGAAGGAAGGTTGCTGTTACCCTTGATGTGGGAAGGAAGGTTGCTGTTACCCTTGATGTGGGAAGGAAGGTTGCTGTTACCCTTGATGTGGGAAGGAAGGTTGCTGTTACCCTTGATGTGGGAAGGAAGGTTGCTGTTACCCTTGATGTGGGAAGGAAGGTTGCTGTTACCCTTGATGTGGGAAGGAAGGTTGCTGTTACCCTAGATGTGGGAAGGAAGGTTGCTGTTACCCTTGATGTGGGAAGGAAGGTTGCTGTTACCCTTGATGTGGGAAGGAAGGTTGCTGTTACCCTTGATGTGGGAAGGAAGGTTGCTGTTACCCTTGATGTGGGAAGGAAGGTTGCTGTTACCCTTGATGTGGGAAGGAAGGTTGCTGTTACCCTTGATGTGGGAAGGAAGGTTGCTGTTACCCTTGATGTGAAGGAAGGTTGCTGTTAAGGGAGGTTGCCTTGATGTGGGGAGGGAGGTTGCTGTTACCCTTGATGTGGGAAGGGAGGTTGGTGTTACCCTTGATGTGGGAAGGGAGGTTGCTGTTACCCTTGATGTGGGAAGGGAGGTTGCTGTTACCCTTGATGTGGGAAGGGAGGTTGGTGTTACCCTTGTGGGATGTGATGTGGGAAGGGAGGTTGCTGTTACCCTTGGTTGCTGTTACCCTTGACCTCTTACTATGATGTGGGAAGGGAGGTTGCTGTTACCCTTGATGTGGGAAGGGAGGTTGCTGTTACATATGATGTGGGAAGGGAGGTTGCTGTTAAGGGAGGTTGCCCTTGATGTGGGAAGGGAGGTTGCTCTTACATATAATGTGGGAAGGGAGGTTGCTGGGTGGGAAGGGAGGTTGCTCTTACATATAATGTGGGAAGGGAGGTCTTACATATAATGTGGGAAGGGAGGTTGCTCTTACATATAATGTGGGAAGGGAGGTTGCTCTTACATATAATGTGGGAAGGGAGGTTGCATATAATGTGGGAAGGGAGGTTGCTCTTACATATAATGTGGGAAGGGAGGTTGCTCTTACATATAATGTGGGAAGGGAGGATGGTAAATATAATCAGACATGGTGTAATTTAAATAATTTCGCAGTGTATGAGTATTTAAAACAATACTTGAAATTTCTACTGTTTCTCATCTGCAGCTGTTTTCTTTTTCAAGTTTCTTATTATTTTTTGGAGGTGATGATGTGGACGGACTTGTGCTGAATTGACCAGCAATTGTGCAGCTTTGGTTATGGCAACGTTTGTTTTTAAGTCAAGTCTGACGACAAAATACAGTTGATTCTCTCAGAATTCAGATATTCTATCAACCTACTTACCAGAGTAACTAAACTATTTCAGTACATTCCCATAAGTCATGCAGTGCTCGCGTGTCAAAGTCAGTTTACTATTTGCTTTGGATGCTGACTTTTTCAGCTAACTTTGGAAAAAGATGCCCCTTAACTACGTGAACATTATAACTTTTGTTATGCAGAACTGACTTTCCCCTCGCAACAACCATCAGTGGCAACTTTGTGGCGAATGAAGTTGCTGCTATTTTCCTTGTACTGCAGCTAGACTACACCAAGTATTGCTGTTTTCTTTGAGTGGGATACCCGGACGAGGACTTATTATATCAAAAAGTATTAGCCACCCTGACACTCAGTGAACCCTTGAACAAAAAATGTTCGGTATTCTCTACCTGAAGACCCGAGCTTGATTTTGTTACAACGTTTACACGTTATAGTCTGGACAAAACGGTGGCAATATTAAAGAACCTCGGTAGTAAATCCTCGAGGCTCAATGATGCAAAAATCAATGGGGATGAATTGGTTGGTCCAAAGATTCGCGAGTTTCTTTGAGATGAGGAGTTGAACTATATACTAGTCTGTGAGGAGAAAAATGCGTGGTATACCTTATAATTAGTTGCAAAAAAAATTCTCGGAAATGCCAAAACTGACAGTTACAGAGAATAAGTGGAAACCTGCCGTTGTCCTGTCAACAGATGGGTTGCAATATGCGTATGAAGAGGAACCGTCATCGAGGAACAATACCAGGGGTAGCACAGTGCTCTCAGTGATGCTGAAAGTGACAATAACCAACAGTGGTAAACACATCACTGGTAGCACAGTGCTCTCAGCGGTGCTGACAGTGACAACAACAGTGAACACATCACTGGTAGCACAGTGTTCTCAGCGGTGCTGACAGTGACAATAACATCAGTGAACACATCACTGGTAGCACAGTGACAATAACACAACAGTGGTGAACACATCACTGGTAGCACAGTGTTCTCAGCGGTGCTGACAGTGACAATAACATCAGTGAACACATCACTGGTAGCACAGTACTCACAGCAGTGCTGACAGTGACAATAACAACAGTGGTGAACACATCACTGGTAGCACAGTGCTCTCAGTGGTGCTGACAGTGACAATAACCAACAGTGGTGAACACATCACTGGTAGCACAGTACTCTCAGTGGTGCTGACAGTGACAATACAGTGACAATAACCAACAGTGGTGAACACATCACTGGTAGCACAGTGCTCTCAGTGGTGCTGACAGTGACAATAACCAACAGTGGTGAACACATCACTGGTAGCACAGTGCTCTCAGTGGTGCTGACAGTGACAATAACCAACAGTGGTGAACACATCACTGGTAGCACAGTGCTCTCAGTGGTGCTGACAGTGACAATAACCAACAGTGGTGAACACATCACTGGTAGCACAGTGCTCTCAGTGGTGCTGACAGTGACAATAACCAACAGTGGTGAACACATCACTGGTAGCACAGTGCTCTCAGTGGTGCTGACAGTGACAATAACCAACAGTGGTGAACACATCACTGGTAGCACAGTGCTCTCAGTGGTGCTGACAGTGACAATAACCAACAGTGGTGAACACATCACTGGTAGCACAGTGCTCTCAGTGGTGCTGACAGTGACAATAACCAACAGTGGTGAACACATCACTGGTAGCACAGTGCTCTCAGTGGTGCTGACACATCACTGGTAGCACAGTGCTCTCAGTGGTGCTGACAGTGACAATAACCAACAGTGGTGAACACATCACTGGTAGCACAGTGCTCTCAGTGGTGCTGACAGTGACAATAACCAACAGTGGTGAACACATCACTGGTAGCACAGTGCTCTCAGTGGTGCTGACAGTGACAATAACCAACAGTGGTGAACACATCACTGGTAGCACAGTGCTCTCAGTGGTGCTGACAGTGACAATAACCAACAGTGGTGAACACATCACTGGTAGCACAGTGCTCTCAGTGGTGCTGACAGTGACAATAACCAACAGTGGTGAACACATCACTGGTAGCACAGTGCTCTCAGTGGTGCTGACAGTGACAATAACCAACAGTGGTGAACACATCACTGGTAGCACAGTGCTCTCAGTGGTGCTGACAGTGACAATAACCAACAGTGGTGAACACATCACTGGTAGCACAGTGCTCTCAGTGGTGCTGACAGTGACAATAACCAACAGTGGTGAACACATCACTGGTAGCACAGTGCTCTCAGTGGTGCTGACAGTGACAATAACCAACAGTGGTGAACACATCACTGGTAGCACAGTGCTCTCAGTGGTGCTGACAGTGACAATAACCAACAGTGGTGAACACATCACTGGTAGCACAGTGCTCTCAGTGGTGCTGACAGTGACAATAACCAACAGTGGTGAACACATCACTGGTAGCACAGTGCTCTCAGTGGTGCTGACAGTGACAATAACCAACAGTGGTACACACATCACTGCACAGTGCTCTCAACACATGAACACATCACTGGTAGCACAGTGCTCTCAGTGGTGCTGACAGTGACAATAACCAACAGTGGTGAACACATCACTGGTAGCACAGTGCTCTCAGTGGTGCTGACAGTGACAATAACCAACAGTGGTGAACACATCACTGGTAGCACAGTGCTCTCAGTGGTGCTGACAGTGACAATAACCAACAGTGGTGAACACATCACTGGTAGCACAGTGCTCTCAGTGGTGCTGACAGTGACAATAACCAACAGTGGTGAACACATCACTGGTAGCACAGTGCTCTCAGTGGTGCTGACAGTGACAATAACCAACAGTGGTGAACACATCACTGGTAGCACAGTGCTCTCAGTGGTGCTGACAGTGACAATAACCAACAGTGGTGAACACATCACTGGTAGCACAGTGCTCTCAGTGGTGCTGACAGTGACAATAACCAACAGTGGTGAACACATCACTGGTAGCACAGTGCTCTCAGTGGTGCTGACAGTGACAATAACCAACAGTGGTGAACACATCACTGGTAGCACAGTGCTCTCAGTGGTGCTGACAGTGACAATAACCAACAGTGGTGAACACATCACTGGTAGCACAGTGCTCTCAGTGGTGCTGACAGTGACAATAACCAACAGTGGTGAACACATCACTGGTAGCACAGTGCTCTCAGTGGTGCTGACAGTGACAATAACCAACAGTGGTGAACACATCACTGGTAGCACAGTGCTCTCAGTGGTGCTGACAGTGACAATAACCAACAGTGGTGAACACATCACTGGTAGCACAGTGCTCTCAGTGGTGCTGACAGTGACAATAACCAACAGTGGTGAACACATCACTGGTAGCACAGTGCTCTCAGTGGTGCTGACAGTGACAATAACCAACAGTGGTGAACACATCACTGGTAGCACAGTGCTCTCAGTGGTGCTGACAGTGACAATAACCAACAGTGGTGAACACATCACTGGTAGCACAGTGCTCTCAGTGGTGCTGACAGTGACAATAACCAACAGTGGTGAACACATCACTGGTAGCACAGTGCTCTCAGTGGTGCTGACAGTGACAATAACCAACAGTGGTGAACACATCACTGGTAGCACAGTGCTCTCAGTGGTGCTGACAGTGACAATAACCAACAGTGGTGAACACATCACTGGTAGCACAGTGCTCTCAGTGGTGCTGACAGTGACAATAACCAACAGTGGTGAACACATCACTGGTAGCACAGTGCTCTCAGTGGTGCTGACAGTGACAATAACCAACAGTGGTGAACACATCACTGGTAGCACAGTGCTCTCAGTGGTGCTGACAGTGACAATAACCAACAGTGGTGAACACATCACTGGTAGCACAGTGCTCTCAGTGGTGCTGACAGTGACAATAACCAACAGTGGTGAACACATCACTGGTAGCACAGTGCTCTCAGTGGTGCTGACAGTGACAATAACCAACAGTGGTGAACACATCACTGGTAGCACAGTGCTCTCAGTGGTGCTGACAGTGACAATAACCAACAGTGGTGAACACATCACTGGTAGTACAGTGCTCTCAGTGTTGATGGTAGTCAACCCTGGGTTGTAGAATCCGTAGAGTTATGCATAAATTTCTTTATTTTCATAACAGAAGCCTACCTAATGTGCAGAGGCGTCGTTAGGGGGGCGGCGGGGGGGGGGCGCCCCGGGTGACACCATTTAGGGGGTGACACCAAAGAGCCTCTAAAGAAGGTGACACTAAAAACATAAGAAAGGAGGAACACTGCAGCAGGCCTACTGACCCATACTAGGCAGTGCTGCAGCAACATAAGAGAAAAATCCTTTGTTTCTATATAGCCTATTATATGATTACAGAGTACAATTAGGCCTATATAGGGAAAATCAATGACGCTATATGATAAACTACGATAAATCGACAATTTTATTTATGATGTTTTGGAAAAACCCTTAATCGCCCTGGCATCACTATGATCAGTCATCAGTGACGTTACTTACTGTGTCTGCTGCACCGCCCACCAGTGAGTGGTCCAGGTGGTGTATATGTGTCTGCTGCACCGCCCACCAGTGAGTGGGTCCAGGTGGTGTATATGTGGCTGCTGCACCGCCCACCAGTGAGTGTGGTCCAGGTGGTGTATATGTGTCTGCTGCACCGCCCACCAGTGAGTGTGGTCCAGGTGGTGTATATGTGGCTGCTGCACCGCCCACCAGTGAGTGTGGTCCAGGTGGTGTATATGTTGCTGCTGCACCGCCCACCAGTGAGTGTGGTCCAGGTGGTGTATATGTGGCTGCTGCACCGCCCACCAGTGAGTGTGGTCCAGGTGGTGTATATGTGGCTGCTGCACCGCCCACCAGTGAGTGTGGTCCAGGTGGTGTATATGTGGCTGCTGCACCGCCCACCAGTGAGTTTGGTCCAGGTGGTGTATATGTGGCTGCTGCACCGCCCACCAGTGAGTGTGGTCCAGGTGGTGTATATGTGGCTGCTGCACCGCCCACCAGTGAGTGTGGTCCAGGTGGTGTATATGTGGCTGCTGCACCGCCCACCAGTGAGTTTGGTCCAGGTGGTGTATATGTGGCTGCTGCACCGCCCACCAGTGAGTTTGGTCCAGGTGGTGTATATGTGGTGCTGCACCGCCCACCAGTGAGTGGTCCAGGTGGTGTATATGTGGCTGCTGCACCGCCCACCAGTGAGTGTGGTCCAGGTGGTGTATATGTGGCTGCTGCACCGCCCACCAGTGAGTTTGGTCCAGGTGGTGTATATGTGGCTGCTGCACCGCCCACCAGTGAGTTTGGTCCAGGTGGTGTATATGTGGCTGCTGCACCGCCCACCAGTGAGTGTGGTCCAGGTGGTGTATATGTGGTGCTGCAGGTGGTGTATATGTGTGCTGCTGCTGCTGCACCGCCCACCAGTGAGTTTGGTCCAGGTGGTGTATATGTGGCTGCTGCACCGCCCACCAGTGAGTTTGGTCCAGGTGGTGTATATGTGGCTGCTGCACCGCCCACCAGTGAGTTTGGTCCAGGTGGTGTATATGTGGCTGCTGCACCGCCCACCAGTGAGTTTGGTCCAGGTGGTGTATATGTGGCTGCTGCACCGCCCACCAGTGAGTTTGGTCCAGGTGGTGTATATGTGGCTGCTGCACTGCCCACCAGTGAGTTTGGTCCAGGTGGTGTATATGTGGCTGCTGCACCGCCCACCAGTGAGTGTGGTCCAGTGTGTGCTGCACCGCCCACCAGTGGTGGTATGGTGTATATGTGGCTGCTGCACCGCCCACCAGTGAGTGGTCCAGGTGGTGTATATGTGGCTGCTGCACTGCCCACCAGTGAGTGTGGTCCAGGTGGTGTATATGTGGCTGCTGCACCGCCCACCAGTGAGTGTGGTCCAGGTGGTGTATATGTGGCTGCTGCACCGCCCACCAGTGAGTGTGGTCCAGGTGGTGTATATGTGGCTGCTGCACCGCCCACCAGTGAGTGTGGTCCAGGTGGTGTATATGTGGCTGCTGCACCGCCCACCAGTGTGGTCCAGGTGGTGTATATGTGGCTGCTGCACCGCCCACCAGTGAGTGTGGTCCAGGTGGTGTATATGTGGCTGCTGCACCGCCCACCAGTGAGTGTGGTCCAGGTGGTGTATATGTGGCTGCTGCACCGCCCACCAGTGTGGTCCAGGTGGTGTATATGTGGCTGCTGCACCGCCCACCAGTGTGGTCCAGGTGGTGTATATGTGGCTGGGTTAAACAGACAAAGGGTCGGGTAATTATCATATTTTGAGCTTTACTTTTGCTTGAATATCAAAATGGTATACAATACCGACAGGTTGATAGGCAAGACACATAGGCAACTTTATTCCGAAATAAAGTTGCCTAAATGTTGCCTTTACTTTTGCTTATTGTTGATATCAGTCATGTTTATGAATCAAGATATATGAACGGGTGAGAACTGACATTCATGAAATGCTGAAATAACCGTGGTACGTAACAACACAGGAATGGAGGAACACTGCAGAAGGCCTACTGGACCATACAAGGCAGGTCCTTATCAAAACTACCCCTACCCAAAGTTTTCCCACCACATGTATAAGAACATAAGAACAACTACAACTACTACTACCTCTACTTGTACTACACCTCACTCAAAGCCTATATATACCCTCTGTGTCCATGTATTGTTTGTATCAGCTTGACAAAGTTCCTGGAAAGTGAAACGTTGCCCTTCTCTACTTTGTATTGGACTGAAGAAGCCATTGTGTGGCGAAACGTTTCCTTAATAAAGATTCCCATATGTTGCATATGTGTCTCAATCTTCAACTTGTCAGTTTTCAAACCATTTATCACAGTAGTGAATGTATATGCCACTGTACATAGGCTTGTGCTACACGGAAAAACCAAAACCTGTATCTGAGAGGTGGATATTAACATCAAGGAAAGGAAGCAAGGAATTAGATTCCCACTGAAGATTGAGACACTTATACAACATAAGAACATAAGAAAAGAGGAACACTGCAGCAGGCCTGTTGGCCCACTTTGTATTGTACTGATGAAGCCACACAGTGGCTAGAGTCTTCAGGACAAAGAGCAAAGATGTCATCTACATACACAACTTTCCTTGTATGAGTGAATATCAAAATGGTATACAATACCGACAGGTTGGTAGGTAAGACACATAGGTAACAGTTAGGTAACTTTATTCCGAAACGTTTTGCCTACACAGTAGGCTTCTTCAGTTCTTCAGTCGAGTACAGAAATTAGGCAGGAGTAGTAGAGATATGTAGACTATGTAATCAGTCCATCACCCTTGAAGTCGTAGATTTGAGGTTGTCAGTCCCTCAGCCTGGAGATGTTCTGTTCCATAGTCTGGAACTATCTGTTGCCTATGTGTCTTACCTACCTTTCTTTGTATGAATCTTAGTCCTGGCTTCGTCTCTGTAGATGCCTTCCTTTCCCATTACATTGTAAAATGCTCCACACTTCAGAACACCCGTGACTTAACCTGTTTCTTTTTTCCTCCTCCTCCTTTCCTCTTTCTCCTTTGGGTTTTCTTTCTTCTGCCTTGGGTATTTGGTCCATTATTATTTCCCCACTCCCTCTGTGTTTTTGTTCCTGCCTTTTGTGGGCCCCTAGCTCCCTTGTGGGTCCCTAGCTCCCTTGTGGGTCCCTAGCTCCCTCTAGCTCCCTTGCAGTGCTCCTCTTTCTTAGTATTTGACTCGCTCCACTATACTACTACTACCTCTACGACTACCTCTCTTCCTCTTTTCCTACTACCTCTCTTGTCCCGTCCCTGTCTGTTGGCCTATATATACTACCTTTCCCTCTGCTTTCTGTTAACGTTCGTTCGTTCGTGCTTTCTGTTAGTGAGACTTTGTAAATGGTCGAAGTCGGACTGAAACGTCGTCGTGAGCTCCTCTCTCCTGTGTGCGGGTTATTTGTGTATTGCTCCAGTCACGGTATTGTGCCTTTTTGTTATTTAATGATATCCATTTTAACCATGCCTTGTTACCAATTCTTGTGGAGTAAAGCCTATAGGGCCAGGAGTCTTACCAAATAATATGGTACACATTAGTATTACATCCATTATGCCTACTTTCCAATTAATTGGAAAGTAGGCATAATTTTTTCTGCTTTGCTCTCATTCTGGTTAGAGTCTGAGTTAAATATCCAAATTAGGTTCTATTGAAAAAATTAATGCAATCATGAAACAACAGTTATTAATGGTTAGTCTTAATTTCATCTGAACTTAACCCACTTATTTCCTTTCCTAACTTCATTTCATCCTCAGTAGGATAATAAAATTGGCACCATTTATTTCTTTGTCACCATTAAAAATTACCGAATATTCAGTAGAACCAAAACGGTGAACCTGGCATTCTTTTTTCAGATCATTGATATAATATCATGCCTCATGGAATGTATAAATCGAAGAGGCCTCCTGGATGTCAACAATGGCAGGCAAAAAATGAAAAAGTTCAGCTAATGCGAAAAATGGCTGAGTCTATGGTTCAGTATCTCAGTGTTATCTTACTGATAACACTGATGTCGATTCTGACTCCGTCAATGATAATATAAGCGAGAGTAATGAAGGGAATAAGAGTCTGCGAGAGTTAGCATCGATGTGTGACGTTTCTTCTTCGAAAATTCCAATTCCAGACTATTCCAGGATTGAAATCATCAAAAGAGGTAGTTATGTTTATCAGAACAAGGATGGCCCTTTTCGTGTTACAAAGAGAAAAAATGCAAAAGGCGATGAGCGTCAGCTTTCTAAAGAATGGTTCTACAAACAGATGCAGAATTGTGAGAAAGTTTTGCGATCATGGATGGTATACTCGCCAGTCAGTGGGAAATTATACTGTTACTGCTGTAGATTGTTTACCTCTAGTGTTACAAGTATAACATCAAAGTTTGTGACTGGGTATCAAATATGGTGGAAGCTGAACCCAAAAGTACACAATCATGAAACTTCTGATGAACACCTACGTTGCCTCGAGAATTGGAAAACCATGGCAACCGGTTTAAGGGTGAACAAAACCATTGATGCAGAAATAATTGTTTCAATGAAAATCCAGAAGAAAAGGTGGAAGGAAATATTGTACAGGTTGCTCGAGATTACACTGTTTCTGGCTAAACAGAACTTAGCATTTCGCGGACACAGGGAGGACGAATTCTCATCAAATAGAGGAAACTTCTTGAGATGGTTGAATTAATAGCTAAGTATGATCCTCTGATAAAAGAGCACCTAATGAGACTGAAGTGCAGCTCAAGTGAACACAGGTCATCAGTTTCGTATCTCTCGCCATCAACTCAAAATGAGTTTTTAAGTGTTCTGGTAAATCGAGTCAAAGAGAAACTCGTTACTGATATCAAGAGAGCTGTACACTACAGCGTTATGTTTGACAGTACACCAGATGTGACACACACTGACCAAATGTCAGAAGTTATCAGGTACTTGCAAATGGAGGATGGAAGAGTTCAAGTGAAGGAAGTTTTTCTTGTTTTTTTTTCCTTTGAATGGCAAAAAAGCTGCTGATATCAGTTCTGATATCCTGAAAAAGCTGGAAAGTGATGGACTGGACTTCATGCTGTGCCGTGCTCAGGGATATGACAATGCTGCCACCATGGCTGGGGTCCATGGGGGTGAACAAGTCATTCTTAAAGAAAAGAAAAAGAAGGCAATTTTCAGTGGTTGTGTGGACCATTCATTGAACTTGTGTGGTCAGCATTCTTTTGCCGAGAATTCATCATGTGTAAAATTTGTTGGTAGTCTTGAGTCAGCGTATACATTCTTTGCCTCCTCCACCCATCGATGGGATGTATTAATGGACCATACTGTAGTCTCTTTGGAAAGATTATCAACAACAAGATGGAGTTCTCATTACAATGCAGTGAAACCAGTAGCTGAATCTTTCGAGAAATTTGTGGCAGTGACTGAAGCTCTTTGCGATCCACGGGAAAATTTGGATACAAGAGGAGCAGCACAAGGTCTTCTCCCTGCTTCATTCATTCATTAGGGATTTGCCGATACTTCCGGTCCGGGTCTTCTCCAGATGGTGACCCGGCGGTGGCCCCCGGGTGGGGGGTGTCGTTCATCTTCTTCTTTCTTCTGTCTTCTTTCTTGGGCCCTCCGGGTGGAGGGTTTCTCCCTGCTGTGTGTGATTTCACATTTGTGTGTTATCTGTATTTCTGGTGTGACATACTTCGGGAGGTTCAGCGTGCACAGCAGTACTGGCAGACTAAGGATTTAACTCTTGACAAAGTGGTGGTGAAGTTAGACGCACTACGATTATTTTTGAATGAAGGGCGAGATCGCATAGTGGAAAGTTCAATACAACAGCACTTTTGAAATGTGAGAAGTATGGATTTCCAACAGAGAGAAGAATCAGGTTAAAGAAAAGGATGGCAGGGGAGCAGGCAAGAGATTCCGGACTCACTCTACAGGAAGAAAACAAGATGGCGATGTTGGAGTGCATTGATCGTTTTCATAATGAACTCGAGATACGATCAAAAGCAATAAAGGACGTGGCAGCCATGTTTGTGGTCATTCAAAGAATCTTGTACAAGCTACTGAAGAAGAATTGAAGGTGATGGCTTGAAGACTCACAGTCTTCTATAATGAAATATGCAAGAATGAGCTCATGCTTGAAATACCAAGACTAAGGAGACACCTGCAAGCTGCTGATGTTGATCTTGAAAAAGTTAAGCACTGGACTGCACTGGATGTACTAACATTCATAGTTGAATGGTATTTCATTGAATTTCTTCCAACTCTCACTCTTTCGTCTCCCTGTCTTCTGCTTTCCTGATTTGTTTTCTCTTTGGTCTTCACTATCAATCCTTACTTGCGAAGAAAAATAAAACGGCATTGGATTCCATTGTGGGTTCACGTTGTGAAAAATTTAACACTCTGCCTGAGGTTGTTCCTTACTATACGTGTTTCTGTGTCTTCTTGTGAAAGGAGTTTCTCCAATTTGAAGCTGATTAAAAACTATTTACGGTCCACAAAGAGTCGAACCAGAATCTCTGACATAGCAATGTTATCCATATAAAATGGGTCAGTTGACAGCATTGATTTTGATGAGGTGATAGATGATTTTGCAGGATTGAAGGCAAGGAAATGTATGATCTGATTCACTGAGATGTTACCTGTACTCAAGGTCAAATCGGAACTAGTGTTTCTTTGATATTGCAATGTTTTTCTTTATTTTCTAAGTTTTTTTTTTTTTTTTGGCATTGTTGAAGAATAATAAATGTAGGATGTGTTAGCTGCACTTAAAGTGATATTTGAGTTTATGTTTCCTCAGTATTGCTACGATTATTTATTTTATCATTAATAAAGTCACTGGTCATGCAGTAGTGACGTAACTGGAGTTTACTCCCCCCATCCCCCCGCCCTTGGATTTCATGGGGGTAACACCAAAGATGCCGCCCTGGGGGACACCAACCCTAGCAACGCCTCTGCTAATGTCACTAATATTTGGAACGCTGATTCTAAATGTAATATCGCTTTTTCTCAATAACGTAATTTTAATTAAAAGGTAAATATTTTAAGTTTTTATTTCTCGCCTGTAATCTTTATTGACTTCCTCGCAATGGATGGGTATGAGGAGCCTAATAAATCTAAATGACTCGTCTCAAAATAACAATTTTTGTATATACAACACACGCTTCCACACACAAAAACATACATACACATACACATCACATGCACACACACACACACACACACACACACACACACACACACACACACACACACACACAAACACACGCAAACACACGCAAACACACGCAAACACACGCAAACACACACAAATATACACGCACACACAAACGCTGGCACACAAAAATGTACGCACATGCGCACACACACACACACACACACACCTAATACCGGCCAACGAAGAGGCGGGGCCAGCAGCTGTGACTCGACCCCTGCAACCACAATCTTTATATTATCAAGTACTGTAATATATTAATCGTAGTATATTTTACACCATTAATGTTATGGAACACTAAATTATATTTAAGTTAATGACAATTTTTAGGGTCTTAATATACCAGGTGATATTACCTGACTGTACTGAGTCCTGACACACCATTGTGCACTATTTAGTAATTTAATAAATGCTAATTATATTAAATCTCATTGTTTGAAACTTGCTTAAAAGGTGAATGTGAGGGAAAAGTTCAACAGATAGGAGTAGCAAGCGAGTATATGGTGACGATAGTTTGATTGCCAGTCTGCTTGTTAAGGTAGAGTCAGTCTATCTCCCGCTATCCTCCCCCATCCTTTTCTCCACCCGGAAAGGTGACGTGTGGGGTACCGACCAAATGGTAATCACTTGACTCACAGCTCCCAACACAACTGTAAGTAAAAGCCTCTGCTCCTGTTTTTAATGGATATATTGGTTAAAGCTTCACTTTTAACCAATTCTAAGACGTAGTTCATTCTGCCTTGATTTCCAGGTTTTGCATTTCAGTCTTCACCAGTCTTTTAAATGCTTTACTTATGGAGAGTGATTTCTTAAGCAGTGTTTAACTTTTGTCTCTTTCTAGCTTGGAATGTCAGCTTGGGTCATCTGGCAACCAAAGAAACAGTGTTGAAGGAGACGAACTTCACATGAGTTCTGGGACGCCACTTTTTTATCTACGTACCTGATAAGTATAGCCAACCCCAGGCAACTACCCCTCATCTTTGCAGTGGTGAAAGACCTGCGTTCCTATCATCTTGACGGACTATTCAAGGCTAGAGACTCTGTGACGAACTAGTCGTTGAGTTGTCAGATGTGACCCACCCACCCACATCATCAGCAACGGCTACCATTTCTACAATACGCGGTGTCAACAACATCAACCAGACACCCCAGTCTAACTGTACATATTAGCGTTGAATTCAGATATTTTTATATTTCATTTTTCTTTCAAGTAGGAGAAAAGTTCATATTTAAATGTTTTATATTTTCAATTTTAACAATAAAATGTTTATCTTTGTATGTTATTATTCTTTTTCTATTCATTAATTTTCCTAAGGAGGAGCGAGCCTTGGTAAGACCTACTTAAGATCTTACAGGGTTGAGTAAGTCTTCACACTGAATTGATTCATTTTGTCACAAACGAAAATCTTAGAGATTCTGGTGTAAAGTAGCAGAGGAAGAATATCTTTACCACTTAAGTATTTGAGGAGTGGCATGACCTCCAGGATGGTGTGAGTGGCATGACCTCAAGGATGGTGTGAGTGGCATGACCTCAAGGATGGTGTGAGTGGCATGACCTCAAGGATGGTGTGAGTGGCATGACCTCAAGGATGGTGTGAGTGGCATGACCTCAAGGATGGTGTGAGTGGCATGACCTCAAGGTTGGTGTGAGTGGCATGACCTCAAGGATGGTGTGAGTGGCATGACCTCAATGGCATGTCCTCAAGGTTGGTGTGAGTGGCATGACCTCAAGGATGGTGTGAGTGGCATGACCTCAAGGATGGTGTGAGTGGCATGACCTCAAGGATGGTGTGAGTGGCATGACCTCAAGGATGGTGTGTGTGGCGTGACCTGGATGGTGTGAGTGGCATGACCTCAAGGATGGTGTGAGTGGCATGACCTCAAGGATGGTGTGAGTGGCATGACCTCAAGGATGGTGTGAGTGGCATGACCTCCTGGATGGTGTGAGTGGCATGACCTCAAGGATGGTGTGAGTGGCATGACCTCATGGATGGTGTGAGTGGCATGACCTCAAGGATGGTGTGAGTGGCATGACCTCAAGGATGGTGTGAGTGGCATGACCTCAAGGATGGTGTGAGTGGCATGACCTCAAGGATGCTGAAGGTGGCATGACCCTCAGGATGATGTGCATGGCATGACCTCAAGGATGGTGTGAGTGGCATGACCTCAAGGATGGTGTGAGTGGCATGACCTCAAGGATGGTGTGAGACCCTGTGCATGACCTCAAGGATGGTGTGAGTGGCATGATCTCCAGGATGGTGTGAGTGGCATGATCTCCAGGATGGTGTGAGTGGCATGACCTCCTGGATGCTGAAGGTGGCATGACCCTCAGGATGTTGTGCGTGGCATGACCTCAAGGATGTTGTGAGTGGCATGACCTCAAGGATGGTGTGAGTGGCATGACCTCAAGGATGGTGTGAGTGGCATGACCTCAAGGATGGTGTGAGTGGCATGACCTCAAGGATGGTGTGAGTGGCATGACCTCCAGGATGCTGTGAGTGGCATGACCTCCTGGATGGTGTGAGTGGCATGACCTCCAGGATGCTGAAGGTGGCATGACCCTCAGGATGTTGTGCGTGGTATGACCTCCTGGATGTTGTGAGTGGCATGACCTCCAGGATGCGGAAGGTGGCATGACCCTCAGGATGTTGTGTGTGGCATGACCAAAGTTATAATAAGGTTCACAGTTAAACTACATGATAATGTGAGGTGATGTTGAGGTGAATGTGTAAGTAAAGCAACAGGTGACTTACACAGGTAAGTAGTGAACTACAGTTTTAGGTACCATAAAAATAATACACAATAACATATTGTAGGTGTAAGAGTGAACTGCAACTGAAAGTGTATTGTGGCATACAAGTGAAGGTTCAGTGCGTAGCCACACGGACCATCAAGGTTCAGTGCGTAGCCACACGGACCATCAAGGTTCAGTGCGTAGCCACACGGACCATCAAGGTTCAGTGCGTAGCCACACGGACCATCAAGGTTCAGTGCGTAGCCACACGGACCATCAAGGTTCAGTGCGTAGCCACACGGACCATCAAGGTTCAGTGCGTAGCCACACGGACCATCAAGGTTCAGTGCGTAGCCACACGGACCATCAAGGTTCAGTGCGTAGCCACACGGACCATCAAGGTTCAGTGCGTAGCCACACGGACCATCAAGGTTCAGTGCGTAGCCACACGGACCATCAAGGTTCAGTGCGTAGCCACACGGACCATCAAGGTTCAGTGCGTAGCCACACGGACCATCAAGGTTCAGTGCGTAGCCACACGGACCATCAAGCAGTGTGCGTAGCCACACGGACCATCAAGGTTCAGTGCGTAGCCACACGGACCATCAAGGTTCAGTGCGTAGCCACACGGACCATCAAGGTTCAGTGCGTAGCCACACGGACCATCAAGGTTCAGTGCGTAGCCACACGGACCATCAAGGTTCAGTGCGTAGCCACACGGACCATCAAGGTTCAGTGCGTAGCCACACGGACCATCAAGGTTCAGTGCGTAGCCACACGGACCATCAAGGTTCAGTGCGTAGCCACACGGACCATCAAGGTTCAGTGCGTAGCCACACGGACCATCAAGGTTCAGTGCGTAGCCACACGGACCATCAAGGTTCAGTGCGTAGCCACACGGACCATCAAGGTTCCGTGCGTAGCCACACGGACCATCACCACACGGACCATCAAGGTTCAGTGCGTAGCCACACGGACCATCAAGGTTCAGTGCATCAAGGTTCACACGTGGTTCAGTAGTAGCCACACGGACCATCAAGGTTCAGTGCGTAGCCACACGGACCATCAAGGTTCAGTGCGTAGCCACACGGACCATCAAGGTTCAGTGCGTAGCCACACGGACCATCAAGAATTCTTGTTTACAGATCAATCATTTGTTCTAATTTTACACTGATTTCTAGTAAAAGTTAACAGCATAATCCATATTAGACATTAAGGGGTTGAGAATGTGCAGTATAAAACTGAAGTTATTGAGCTTAGCACCTAAGTTTATACAGTGAAAGTAAACAGCATATTTATAATTTGGAGAGCAGCTTCTGAGTACCATTTATGGCACGGTTTCTTAGTCTAGTTTATCCATGTTGGATATTTTGTTTAATTTCTACGTGCAGAATGGAGGACAAATCATTAATTCTGTAATAATGTTGGTAGAATACCGAGAATGTTAGGTAAAAGGACACATGTGCAACTAAGCAGACGTATTATTGCTTTGTTAAATTTATACAAATAACTGAAGGACACAGAGGTTATTTACAGTATATGTAACAAAATAATGTGAAAAGGCAATAGCAGGTCCATGGTATTGGTGGTGGTGTTAGTAGTACTAATAGTAACAGTAGTAATAGCAGGTGTAAGTCTTCGTTGCTATGTGATGGAGTCAAATGTTCTAAGGAGAACTCCTGCTAATATTTCAGAGATGATGAAGCTGACTTCATTCTATTTAATAGTGTTTCAAATGACGATTAAATCGAAAATAACTTGAGTCATCTTTAATAATAGGACGAGTTCCCTTTAAAAAATTAACATTACACAGTAACCAAGAGTTACCTCTACCTCTTCTACTACTACTACTACTGGTACTACTACTGGTACTACTACTACTACTTCTACTGCTACTAATACTACCAGCACCATCACCACTACCTCCACCACCACAACTACCACGACCAGCAACATGTGTCCTTTTACTAATCACAAAATCAATTTGGAATCTTTTACTTATTGAAATTCACGAGGCTGAACGTTTGCTCGTACATGAAAGTGTTGACAAATAAGTATGTGTAAATAAGAACCTTTAATAAACTTTGAGAGAAACGTGTTAGTCATTCTAAATGGCTTGTAGTTAGTTAAGTGTTCTGAAGTCAGAAAAGTGAATGTTGAATAATTAAGTACAACATCAGGTCTCAGTAACATTGTGCACTTTTGTTATGAGTATGTAAACAAGGCGATGCAGAGTGCAGTTGACAAGAATTTTTACAGAACAAACTTTTCACGTTACAACGGATCTATCAGTCTTTGTACTCCTTGATGTGTGAAAATTTGTTCTATACTTACACTCATTTAGCAAAATATCATACAATGAAAGGAAAAACTGGATTTAAACTCCATCATTTGAGGGGGACGTTGAGAGCTGTGAACCCCAAACACAGCATTTCCTCAGAGAGGAACTTAACTTGACAAATGCGGCAACCCCATGAAGCACTACCCATATATGATATTAGAACACAAGTGTTCTAATATCATATATACAAATGGATGTAATTACAGGGGAGGACACACAGAAATCTGCGCCCAGTAAATACATCCGCCCGGGAAGACTAGAAACATAGTCCAGCCAGAAGAGAAGAACTCCTCTACCTACACCACCATGAGGAGGCCACTTATTGTTTATTTTAATCGTCTACTTAAATGTCATAGATTTTTGTGTTCTAATTTGAGTTTCCGTGTATTTTCTTTCATGTTAAAGTGTGACGTCTGTGTATTTCTGTGTGTATCTTCCTTATCCATTAATTTCTGGTATTACTGTGTTAAACATTGTGATCTTCCCATCATCGGTGTTATTATGTATAAGCATTAATATTTATATCTCTGTTACTGTTATGCATAACAGGGTTATCGTTGTATCCTTAATATTACTATATATAAAATAGTGATATTTGATACACAAATAACCCGCACATAGAAGAGAGGAGCTTACGACGACGTTTCGGTCCGACTTGGACCATTTACAAAGTCACACTAACGAGAAGTAGAGCAGGACGGGTATATATAGGCAGGAAGAGGTAGTGGTAGTAGTAACAGTAGTAGTAGTGGTAGTGGTAGTAGTAGTGGTAGTAGAAGTAACAGTAGTAGTAGTGGTAGTAGTAACAGTAGTAGTAGTAGTGGTGTAGTAACAGTAGTAGTAGTAGAAGTAGTAGTAGTAGTAGCAGTAACAGTAGTAGTAGTAGCAGTATAGTAACAGTAGTAGTAGTAGTAGTAGTAGTAGTAGAAGTGGTAGGTGGTAGTAGTAGTGGCGGAGATGGAAGGAAGTAGAAATGGGGAAGTAAGGACGAGGAGCCAGTCAAATACAAAGAAAGGGGAGCACTGCAAGGGAGCTAGGTGCCCACAAGGGAGCTAGGTGCCCACAAGGGAGCTAGGTGCCCACAAGGGAGCTAGGTGCCCACAGAGGGAGAGCAAGAACACAGAGGTGGGGGGAGGGGAAAATAATGAAATAAAATAAAGAAGGAACAGAAACACAAGACAGAAGAAAGACAACCCAAAAGAGAAAAAAGGAAAGAGGAAAGGAGAAGAGGGAGAAGAAGAAAAAAGGAGGAATCAGGTTAAGTCACGGGTGTTTTGGAGTCTGAAGTTTCTACTGGAAGGAACTGAGGATCACAGATGCGGAGGGCATGGAAAGGGAGGGAGATAGGAACACTTTTCTTGACAGGGGGGCATGATGAGAAGGGTGGTGAATGTGCATGCCGCTGTGCATGGGTTTGCGGTGGGCGGAGGGGGAAAAGCCTGTATCTGAGCGGTGGACGTGGACATCAAGGAAAGGAAGCAGGGAATTGGATTCCCATTCAGCTTTAAACTTAATGGAAGGGAGGGAGCACAAAAATAGTGTTAGGCTTGCCAACACTAACAATGATCATTTCTGTCACGTCAGAGATCACAGCCATCCTATAGACTGATCTTCTGCTAAAACTGTCTTCCCTACTTCCAACTTTAACAGTCGCCGTCTTGTTGAATCCTCCCTAATACACAACTTTCCTTGTATGAATCTTAGTCCTGGCTTCGTCTCTGTAGATGCCTTCCTCTCCCACTACATTGTAAAATGCTCCAAACTTCAGAACACCCGTGACTTAACCTGATTCCTCCTTTTTTCTTCTTCTCCCTCTTCCCTTTTCCTCTTTCCTTTTTTCTCTTCTGGGTTGTCTTTCTTTCTTCTGTCTTGTGTTTCTGTTCCTTCTTTATTTTATTTCATTATTTTCCCCTCCCCCCACCTCTGTGTTCTTGCTCTCCCTCTGTGGGCACCTAGCTCCCTTGTGGGCACCTAGCTCCCTTGTGGGCACCTAGCTCCCTTGTGGGCACCTAGCTCCCTTGCAGTGCTCCCCTTTCTTTGTATTTGACTGGCTCCTCGTCCTTACTGGGTCTTGACACAGCTGCAAGGTAGGTACTAGTGTGGTCTTGCTGGGTCTTGACACAGCTGCAGGGTAGGTAGTGGTGTGGCCTTGCTGGGTCATGTCACAGCTGCAAGGTAGGTAGTAATGTGGTCTTGCTGGGTCCTGACATGCGATCAGAGTCACAAAACTCCAGACCGACGCGTTAGCCACTGGACCGGCTAGCTTCAATAAGATTCATCCAACTACACCACAGGAAGCTTAGCATAGGCACCATTTTGTGACTCTGATCGCGGGTTCTAACCCCACTCTTGGTATGGTTTGTTTGTAATCGTGTCATTACGATTTCGTGAGTCTTGTATATTTGAATGAAGAGTAAATATAGGAAATCATTCTTATCAATTGACAACTAATAACAATAATAATAATAATAATAATAATAATAATAATAATAATAAATTATCTTTATTTCTAGGGGTACATGAACAACGTATACAGACTTCGTTATCACCACCATTATTTAAATTAATACATTAATGGTGGTCATTACCTTCCCTGCTAGATGGAAGTACTTAAAAAAAATCTATGAATGGGACACAATAAGAAAGGTGGGAAACAACAATGACAAAATAAATCATGAAAAGAGTATTGAACACTACCTATATTTCCATAGTGCGAAACATTGAACAAAAATGACCGGGTGAATGAGCATCCATTAATACCTTTAAGGATGTTATTCCAAATATAATCATTCTCAGAAACATCAATGTTATTATATATCATAAACAAATTGATTACTTAAGTCATCTGGTCTTGTAAACAAGAAAACTATAAATAAAACAATTCACGCAAACTAAGGCTAACTTGACTAACCAATTATATATGTAATTAACAAAGGTTAGGTAAGGTTTGTCAGGAAACAAGACAAGTGTTTCTTGACGCGGGTCTTAGTCTTTTGGTCTTGGGCTGTTTTGGTCATTTGACCGAAGGTTTACCCGTCCACCCCTTTAAAAACTAAGATTGTAATTATAACCATTTTTAGTAGACAGGTCCAGGAATTTCGATACCTGGGCTCCGGGGGTCCGTCCCAGGGGTCCGTCCCAGGGGTCCGTCCCAGGGGTCCGTCCCAGGGGTCCGTCCCAGGGGTCCGTCCCAGGGGTCCGTCCCAGGGGTCCGTCCCAGGGGTCCGTCCCAGGGGTCCGTCCCAGGGGTCCGTCCCAGGGGTCCATCCCAGGGGTCCGTCCCAGGGGTCCGTCCCAGGGGTCCATCCCCCGTCCCAGGGGTCCGTCCCAGGGGTCCGCCCCAGGGGTCCGTCCCAGGGACCGTCCCAGGGGTCCGTCCCAGGGGTACCGTCCCAGGGGTCCGTCCCAGGGGTCCTCCCAGTCCGTCCCAGGGACTCTCCTTTACATTTGCGGAAAATATTTTCTGGGGATTATTGTGTATAAATTGTAGGATTATTTTTCGTTGTTTTACAATTTGATTTTAGTTGAGAAATATTATCATCTGATTCCATTTATGTATATCCAGAGGATTTATATTAAAGCAAGTGTGTAGAAAGTGTATATCCAGAGGATTTATATTAAAGCAAGTGTGTAGAAAGTGTATATCCAGAGGATTTATATTAAAGCAAGTGTGTAGAAAGTGTATATCCAGAGGATTTATATTAAAGCAAGTGTGTAGAAAGTGTATATCCAGAGGATTTATATTAAAGCAAGTGTGTAGAAAGTGTATATCCAGAGGATTTATATTAAAGCAAGTGTGTAGAAAGTGTATATCCAGAGGATTTATATTAAAGCAAGTGTGTAGAAAGTGTATATCCAGAGGATTTATATTAAAGCAAGTGTGTAGAAAGTGTATATCCAGAGGATTTATATTAAAGCAAGTGTGTAGAAAGTGTATATCCAGAGGATTTATATTAAAGCAAGTGTGTAGAAAGTGTATATCCAGAGGATTTATATTAAAGCAAGTGTGTAGAAAGTGTATATCCAGAGGATTTATATTAAAGCAAGTGTGTAGAAAGTGTATATCCAGAGGATTTATATTAAAGCAAGTGTGTAGAAAGTGTATATCCAGAGGATTTATATTAAAGTGTGTAGAAAGTGTGTAGAAAGTGTATATCCAGAGGATTTATATTAAAGCAAGTGTGTAGAAAGTGTATATCCAGAGGATTTATATTAAAGCAAGTGTGTAGAAAGTGTATATCCAGAGGATTTATATTAAAGCAAGTGTGTAGAAAGTGTATATCCAGAGGATTTATATTAAAGCAAGTGTGTAGAAAGTGTATATCCAGAGGATTTATATTAAAGCAAGTGTGTAGAAAGTGTATATCCAGAGGATTTATATTAAAGCAAGTGTGTAGAAAGTGTATATCCAGAGGATTTATATTAAAGCAAGTGTGTATAAAGTGTATATCCAGAGGATTTATATTAAAGCAAGTGTGTAGAAAGTGTATATCCAGAGGATTTATATTAAAGCAAGTGTGTAGAAAGTGTATATCCAGAGGATTTATATTAAAGCAAGTGTGTATATCCAGAGGATTTATATTAAAGCAAGTGTGTAGAAAGTGTATATCCAGAGGATTTATATTAAAGCAAGTGTGTAGATAGTGTATATCCAGAGAATTTATATTAAAGCAAGTGTTTTACCTGGAGTTTACCTGGAGAGAGTTTCGGGGGTCAACGCCCCCGCGGCCCGGTCTGTGACCAGGCCTCCTGGTGGATCAGCGCCTGATCAACCAGGCTGTTGCTGCTGGCTGCACGCAAACCAACGTACGAGCCACAGCCCGGCTGATCAGGAACTGACTTTAGGTGCTTGTCCAGTGCCAGCTTGAAGACTGCCAGGGGTCTGTTGGTAATCCCCCTTATGTGTGCTGGGAGGCAGTTAAACAGTCTCGGGCCCCTGACACTTATTGTATGGTCTCTTAACGTGCTAGTGACACCCCTGCTTTTCATTGGGGGGATGGTGCATCGTCTGCCAAGTCTTTTGCTTTCGTAGTGAGTGATTTTCGTGTGCAAGTTCGGTACTAGTCCCTCTAGGATTTTCCAGGTGTATATAATCATGTATCTCTCCCTCCTGCGTTCCAGGGAATACAGGTTTAGAAACCTCAAGCGCTCCCAGTAATTGAGGTGTTTTATCTCCGTTATGCGCGCCGTGAAAGTTCTCTGTACATTTTCTAGGTCGGCAATTTCACCTGCCTTGAAAGGTGCTGTTAGAGTGCAGCAATATTCCAGCCTAGATAGAACAAGTGACCTGAAGAGTGTCATCATGGGCTTGGCCTCCCTAGTTTTGAAGGTTCTCATTATCCATCCTGTCATTTTTCTAGCAGATGCGATTGATACAATGTTATGGTCCTTGAAGGTGAGATCCTCCGACATAATCACTCCCAGGTCTTTGACGTTGGTGTTTCGCTCTATTTTGTGGCCAGAATTTGTTTTGTACTCTGATGAAGATTTAATTTCCTCATGTTTACCATATCTGAGTAATTGAAATTTCTCATCGTTGAACTTCATATTGTTTTCTGCAGCCCACTGAAAGATTTGGTTGATGTCCGCCTGGAGCCTTGCAGTGTCTGCAATGGAAGACACTGTCATGCAGATTCGGGTGTCATCTGCAAAGGAAGACACGGTGCTGTGGCTGACATCCTTGTCTATGTCGGATATGAGGATGAGGAACAAGATGGGAGCTAGTACTGTGCCTTGTGGAACAGAGCTTTTCACCGTAGCTGCCTCGGACTTTACTCTGTTGACGACTACTCTCTGTGTTCTGTTAGTGAGGAAATTATAGATCCATCGACCGACTTTTCCTGTTATTCCTTTAGCGCGCATTTTGTGCGCTATTACGCCATGGTCACACTTGTCGAAGGCTTTTGCAAAGTCTGTATATATTACATCTGCATTCTTTTTGTCTTCTAGTGCATTTAGGACCTTGTCGTAGTGATCCAGTAGTTGAGACAGACAGGAGCGACCTGTTCTAAACCCATGTTGCCCTGGGTTGTGTAACTGATGGGTTTCTAGATGGGTGGTGATCTTGCTTCTTAGGACCCTTTCAAAGATTTTTATGATATGGGATGTTAGTGCTATTGGTCTGTAGTTCTTTGCTGTTGCTTTACTGCCCCCTTTGTGGAGTGGGGCTATGTCTGTTGTTTTTAGTAACTGAGGGACGACCCCCGTGTCCATGCTCCCTCTCCATAGGATGGAAAAGGCTCGTGATAGGGGCTTCTTGCAGTTCTTGATGAACACAGAGTTCCATGAGTCTGGCCCTGGGGCAGAGTGCATGGGCATGTCATTTATCGCCTGTTCGAAGTCATTTGGCGTCAGGATAACATCGGATAGGCTTGTGTTAATCAAATTTTGTGGCTCTCTCATAAAAAATTCATTTTGATCTTCGACTCTCAGTCTGGTTAGCGGCTTGCTAAAAACTGAGTCATATTGGGACTTGAGTAGCTCACTCATTTCCTTGTTGTCATCTGTGTAGGACCCATCTTGTTTAAGTAGGGGCCCAATACTGGACGTTGTTCTCGATTTTGATTTGGCATAGGAGAAGAAATACTTTGGGTTTCTTTCGATTTCATTTATGGCTTTTAGTTCTTCCCGCGATTCCTGACTCCTAAAGGATTCTTTTAGCTTAAGTTCGATGCTTGCTATTTCTCTGACCAGTGTCTCCCTGCGCATTTCAGATATATTGACCTCTTTTAGCCGCTCTGTTATTCTTTTCCGTCGCCTGTAAAGGGAGCGCCTGTCTCTTTCTATTTTACATCTACTCCTCCTTTTTCTTAGAGGAATAAGCCTTGTGCATACATCGAGTGCCACCGAGTTAATCTGTTCTAGGCATAAGTTTGGGTCTGTGTTGCTTAGTATATCTTCCCAGCTTATATCGGTTAGGACTTGGTTTACTTGGTCCCACTTTATGTTTTTGTTATTGAAGTTGAATTTGGTGAATGCTCCCTCGTGACTAGTCTCATTTTGTCGGTCTGGGGCTCCACGCATACATGTCTGAACCTCAATTATGTTGTGATCTGAGTATATTGTTTTTGATATGGTGACATTTCTTATCAGATCATCATTGTTAGTGAAGATGAGGTCTAGTGTATTCTCCAGTCTAGTAGGCTCTATTATTTGCTGGTTTAAATTGAATTTTGTGCAGAGATTTAAAAGCTCGTGTGAGTGTGAGTTTTCATCAGAGCTGCCTCCTGGTGTTATTACTGCAACAATATTATTTGCTATATTCCTCCATTTTAGGTGCCTTAAGTTGAAATCCCCCAGGAGCAAGATGTTGGGTGCAGGAGCTGGAAGATTTTCCAGACAGTGGTCAATTTTTAACAGCTGTTCCTGGAATTGCTGGGATGTTGCATCCGGAGGCTTGTAGACTACCACAATGACTAGGTTTTGGTTCTCGACCTTTACTGCTAAAACTTCCACTACGTCATTTGAGGCATTAAGCAGTTCTGTGCAAACAAGTGACTCTGCAATGTACAGGCCAACCCCCCCCTTTTGCCTGTTCACTCTGTCACATCTGTATAGGTTGTAACCTGGGATCCATATTTCGTTGTCCAAGTGATCCTTTATGTGGGTCTCAGTGAAAGCCGCGAACATTGCCTTTGCCTCTGCAAGCAGTCCACGGATGAAAGGTATTTTGTTGTTTGTTGCTGGCTTTAGACCCTGTATATTTGCAAAGAAGAATGTTATCGGACTGGTGGTATTGTTGGTACTGGGGGGGGATTTTTTTTCCGGCATTAGTATCTGTATCTGTTGGTTTGGAGTGGAGGCCATCGACTGTGGTTCCACTCCAGGAATGACTGGATTTGGTGTACGATTTCTGCCATTTCCTGCCAGTTTTTTTTCCTTCCTGGCACTAAAAAACCTCTCCCTCTTGAGTGGCTGTGGCTACCCAGGTTTTCCCATGGCCTGGATGTTTTGTATCTTTTTGTCCCCTTTAGATGGTATGCCTGGCAATTTAAGTTATAGCACAGTCTTTCCTGTACTGAAGAGGTACACATTTCAGGGTGAAAAAGCTTACAGGAAGGGAGTTTGCATTTTCCTGTTGTCATATGGGCATGACATTTTCTAGGGTGGTCATAGTTGCATGTCCCATCTGTTTTTCCAGATTTCCCATGCCAGCAGATACCAAGTGCATAGTATGTGCACAGGCTTGGTTTCCGTTTGCCTTGGGTTTCTGTGACTGTATTCCCTGTTGGTGCATGTTTCCCTGTCTTACTCCTATCCTCCCTAGCACCAACAATGGAGCTCCCACCAGTTGTTTTTGGTAATTTATCCTCACTATTGCTATTGGAGTCCTCTTGTTTGCTATTTCCTGCGGTATTTCTAGTTTGCAATATTGGTTTTATCTTATCTTTGACTACACTTGTTTCCCTACTATGGCTCCTGTCCTCTATGAGGTCATTTATATGTATTCCTTCCTGCGTATAATTCCCGACTACCTGGACAAAATCTCCAGCTTCACCATTACTGTCTCCCAGGACAGTATCTCCAGCTTCACCATTTCTGTCTCCCAGGACAGCACCTCCAGCTTCACCATTACTGTCTCCCAGGACAGCACTATCAGCCCCACATTTACTGACTACCAGGACATCACCTCCAGCCTTACAGTTTGTGACTACATGGCCAGTATCAAGGGCAGTACCATTCAGCCCAGACTTTTTATGTTCCCATCTGTTGTAGAAAGCTTCCAGGTTTTCTATGAAAGCAGCTTTGATGTTATCCTCTTTTAATACCCTTGTGATTTTAGTCCACAGATTTTCCTCATTTGGGCATACCCAAAAACACTTCTCTGTTTTAATACTGCTTGTAGCTAGTTCTGGGATATCTGCACAAGGAGCGTGACACCAATTTCCACAAAAATGACAATTTATCCATGTGGAAGCCCGTTTGTTTGACTGACCACAGACTACACACAGCTTCATAATGATTTGAATGGTTGATTTACTGCAATTCTACTAGCAACCTCTTGAATATTATATTAATAACCTTAAATGAAGCTCTAGCTATTTGTATTTCTGTTTCTAACTCTTTTTGTATATTGGACAGCTTACCGTCACGTTCCTGATTTTTAATGTTTGTGTTTATAAGGGCGCCTACAAACCCATCCGTTTACAGTCTGCTTTATTGTCCAACGAAACTGTTTGAAACCAGTCCCGGGTTCGGACCAGTCAAGGGTTCGGACCAGTCAAGGGTTCGGACCAGTCAAGGGTTCGGACCAGTCGATCTGCTCTGATCAGTGGGTCACTTATTTAAAACATACTGGTCGGTGATTTGAGCTAACACATGAAGGATCTACTGGAAATTATCTACCCGAGTAATATGTGATTTGACTGATACAAAAGTATAACTTGCGTGTTGAAGAGCCGGTGATATCTGGCAGCTCCTACAATGACGTACAGTCGACCTCTTTGTTTATCAATCGCTGTATCTGGCTTTTCTATTTTTGTTTTTTCCGTCTCCACCACAATAAATGCTATATTATCACTATAGTTGACTGGTGCAAATTTTGGAGGAAGGACGCTTTTTCTGTAGTAATAATTGCTTCTCGTTGTGTATATTGCGACCGCTGGTAACTACGATCCTTTATTGACAACGTTTCGCCCACACAGTGGTCTTTATCAAATCACAAACAAATCTGTTTGTGACTCAATAAAACCCACTGTGTGGGCGAAACGTTGTCAACAAAGGATCACATTATACTGCTGATGTGTTTATATTTGCAATATGTGTTCCACCAACAGAGGAGCTCAGCTCCATACATTTTATACTTCACTTATTATCATTTTGAAAATGTTAATCGAGAATAATTTACATTTGCAAATACAATGCAGAAATATTAATTAGTATTATACAAGTGAACAATATATGTTGGAGTACCCAGAACTGTATGTTATAATATATTGATACTGTTCATCACTAGGAGGCAGCTGAGCATGAGTGGTCACTGTCAGCGGCTCTCATCACTAGGAGGCAGCTGAGCATGAGTGGTCGCTCTCAGCGGCTCTCATCACTAGGAGGCAGCTGAGCATGAGTGGTCACTCTCAGCGGCTCTCATCACTAGGAGGCAGCTGAGCATGAGTGGTCACTCTCAGCGGCTCTCATCACTAGGAGGCAGCTGAGCATGAGTGGTCACTCTCAGCGGCTCTCATCACTAGGAGGCAGCTGAGCATGAGTGGTCACTCTCAGCGGCTCTCATCACTAGGAGGCAGGAGCATCTCTCAGCGGCTCTCATCACTAGGAGGCAGCTGAGCATGAGTGGTCAGCTCTCATCACTAGGAGGCAGCTCAGCGCTCTCATCACTAGGAGGCAGCTGAGCATGAGTGGTAGCTCTCAGCGGCTCTCATCACCAGGAGGCAGCTGAACATGATTGGTCACTCTCAGCGGCTCTCATCACTAGGAGGCAGCTAAGCATGAGTGGTCACTGAGCATGAGTGGTCACTCAGCGGCTCTCATCACTAGGAGGCAGCTGAGCATGAGTGGTCGCTCTCAGCGGCTCTCATCACTAGGAGGCAGCTGAGCATGAGTGGTCACTCTCAGCGGCTCTCATCACTAGGAGGCAGCTGAGCATGAGTGGTCACTCTCAGCGGCTCTCATCACTAGGAGGCAGCTGAGCATGAGTGGTCGCTCTCAGCGGCTCTCATCACTAGGAGGCAGCTGAGCATGAGTGGTCGCTCTCAGCGGCTCTCATCACTAGGAGGCAGCTGAGCATGAGTGGTCGCTCTCAGCGGCTCTCATCACTAGGAGGCAGCTGAGCATGAGTGGTCGCTCTCAGCGGCTCTCATCACTAGGAGGCAGCTGAGCATGAGTGGTCGCTCTCAGCGGCTCTCATCACTAGGAGGCAGCTGAGCATGAGTGGTCGCTCTCAGCGGCTCTCATCACTAGGAGGCAGCTGAGCATGAGTGGTCGCTCTCAGCGGCTCTCATCACTAGGAGGCAGCTGAGCATGAGTGGTCGCTCTCAGCGGCTCTCATCACTAGGAGGCAGCTGAGCATGAGTGGTCGCTCTCAGCGGCTCTCATCACTAGGAGGCAGCTGAGCATGAGTGGTCGCTCTCAGCGGCTCTCATCACTAGGAGGCAGCTGAGCATGAGTGGTCGCTCTCAGCGGCTCTCATCACTAGGAGGCAGCTGAGCATGAGTGGTCGCTCTCAGCGGCTCTCATCACTTGGAGGCAGCTGAGCATGTGTGGTCGCTCTCAGCGGCTCTCATCACTTGGAGGCAGCTGAGCATGAGTGGTCGCTCTCAGCGGCTCTCATCACTAGGAGGCAACTGAGCATGAGTGGTCGCTCTCAGCGGCTCTCATCACTAGGAGGCAGCTGAGCATGAGTGGTCGCTCTCAGCGGCTCTCATCACTAGGAGGCAGCTGAGCATGAGTGGTCGCTCTCAGCGGCTCTCATCACTAGGAGGCAGCTGAGCATGAGTGGTCGCTCTCAGCGGCTCTCATCACTAGGAGGCAGCTGAGCATGAGTGGTCGCTCTCAGCGGCTCTCATCACTAGGAGGCAGCTGAGCATGAGTGGTCGCTCTCAGCGGCTCTCATCACTAGGAGGCAGCTGAGCATGAGTGGTCGCTCTCAGCGGCTCTCATCACTAGGAGGCAGCTGAGCATGAGTGGTCGCTCTCAGCGTCTCTCATCACTAGGAGGCAGCTGAGCATGAGTGATCGCTCTCAGCGGCTCTCATCACTAGGAGGCAGCTGAGCATGAGTGGTCGCTCTCAGTGGCTCTCATCACTAGGAGGCAGCTGAGCATGAGTGGTCGCTCTCAGCGGCTCTCATCACTAGGAGGCAGCTGAGCATGAGTGGTCGCTCTCAGCGGCTCTCATCACTAGGAGGCAGCTGAGCATGAGTGGTCGCTCTCAGCGGCTCTCATCACTAGGAGGCAGCTGAGCATGAGTGGTCGCTCTCAGCGGCTCTCATCACTAGGAGGCAGCTGAGCATGAGTGGTCGCTCTCAGCGGCTCTCATCACTAGGAGGCAGCTGAGCATGAGTGGTCGCTCTCAGCGGCTCTCATCACTAGGAGGCAGCTGAGCATGAGTGGTCGCTCTCAGCGGCTCTCATCACTAGGAGGCAGCTGAGCATGAGTGGTCGCTCTTAGCGGCTCTCGCAAGGGGAAAAACGAAATTTAACAGAAAATAAGTAAATTGTGATCATATTTTATCTACACAGTCAAGACACCTCGTACAGGATTCAAGGTCATGACCGCAGCTCGCAAAAGGAAGTTTGAGAGTCGTGGGTGTACAGGTGAAGCAAGAGTGTGACTCTCACCACCACCACTACACATGAGGCAGTAGCAACTACGTCGCTCAAAATGCGATTAGCTTCAAGAACTCGGAAATTCTCGTCCAGCAGGTCCTGTCAAAGCAGAACACAGCTATCACATAGGTTGGGTAAAATTTGTCAGGAAAGAGGACAAATGTTTCCTGACGCGGGTCTTAGTCATATAACCCGCCACTGGAACTTTTTGTCATCTGACTTACCTGTCCACACCTTTAAAAATTTAAGATTATAATTATAACCATTTTACGTGAGCCTCCATCCCGTGCAACACCTGACCTCACCCACTACCTATACTCCATGTTTTCTGTTCTCTGTATATGATGAAGTCACTTGTTGGCAAAACGTTTCCCTAATACAATGCCTTAGTTACCTCATGTGTGTCTATTTTACATACTTGTTCAGTGTTACTGTTCGAAAACTCAGTAAAGTTTCGTACACGTACCGTATTTTCCGGCATGTAAGTCGCGCCTTTTTCCAACGAAAAAGTCTTGGAATCGCGGATTATCTCGGAAGTAAGTTATTCACATATATCAGCATGCGCCCTTATGATCAAGGGTAGGACGGAAAATACGGTAAGTGCCCGTAGGCAGTATAGTGGACATTCGTGTACAGAGAATCATCAGGTAGAGTAGACATGAGTGGAGAATCATCAGGTAGAGTGGACATGAGTGGAGAATCATCAGGTAGAGTGGACATGAGTGGAGAATCATCAGGTAGAGTGGACATGAGTGGAGAATCATCAGGTAGAGTGGACATGAGTGGAGAATCATCAGGTAGAGTGGACCTGAGTGGAGAATCATAGAGTGGACATGAGTAGAGTGGACATGAGTGGAGAATCATCAGGTAGAGTGGACATGAGTGGAGAATCATCAGGTAGAGTGGACATGAGTGGAGAATCATCAGGTAGAGTGGACATGAGTGGAGAATCATCAGGTAGAGTGGACATGAGTGGAGAATCATCAGGTAGAGTGGACATGAGTGGAGAATCATCAGGTAGAGTGGACATGAGTGGAGAATCATCAGGTAGAGTGGACATGAGTGGAGAATCATCAGGTAGAGTGGACATGAGTGGAGAATCATCAGGTAGAGTGGAGAATCATCAGGACATGAGTGGAGAATCATCAGGTAGAGTGGACATGAGTGGAGAATCATCAGGTAGAGTGGACATGAGTGGAGAATCATCAGGTAGAGTGGACATGAGTGGAGAATCATCAGGTAGAGTGGACATGAGTGGAGAATCATCAGGTAGAGTGGACATGAGTGGAGAATCATCAGGTAGAGTGGACATGAGTGGAGAATCATCAGGTAGAGTGGACATGAGTGGAGAATCATCAGGTAGAGTGGACATGAGTGGAGAATCATCAGGTAGAGTGGACATGAGTGGAGAATCATCAGGTAGAGTGGACATGAGTGGAGAATCATCAGGTAGAGTGGACATGAGTGGAGAATCATCAGGTAGAGTGGACATGAGTGGAGAATCATCAGGTAGAGTGGACATGAGTGGAGAATCATCAGGTAGAGTGGACATGAGTGGAGAATCATCAGGTAGAGTGGACATGAGTGGAGAATCATCAGGTTGAGTGGGCATGAGTGGAGAATCATCAGACTGAGTGGACATGAGTGGAGAATCATCAGGAAGAGTGAAGATGAGTGGAGAATCATCAGACTGGGTGGACATGAGTGGAGAATCATCAGACTGGGTGGACATGAGTGGAGAATCATCAGGTTGAGTGGGCATGAGTGGAGAATCATCAGACTGGGTGGACATGAGTGGAGAATCATCAGACTGGGTGGACATGAGTGGAGAATCATCAGGAAGAGTGAAGATGAGTGGAGAATCATCAGACTGGGTGGACATGAGTGGAGAATCATCAGGAAGAGTGAAGATGAGTAGAGAATCATCAGGTAGAGTGAACATGAGTGGAAAATCATCAAGTAGAGTAGATGATAATGAATATTCTATATTTCTTTAGGTAATTCCATTAATCCATATCCACAATCTCCATTTTTCTTACACACAGCCACTCCAAGCTATTCATTCCCTCCTTCCCTTACCCACATACTTATCGTTCCATTTCATTCCATCCATCCAGCAACCCGTCCTTCCCTACCCCTCTCTCCTTCCCACTGCTCCCCTCTGAGACAGGAACACCTGCTGCCTCCCTGGGTAACCCAGCATTGTTCCTCCCCCATATATGATAGCGTTGTGATTATATGATATAATTACTGAGGCAACATAACCCAGGAGTAATGGCTTGTTCCCTCAGTAATGTAATCAGTGAAACTGTGGCCTCCTTTTTTTATGATTTGTCTTATTTAAATTTGTGCATCATGGGGGGGAAGAAGGCGTGACTTGTTTGTTTCCTGTCTCATTTGAATGAAACACACACACACACACACACACACACACACACACACACACACACACACACACACACACACACACACAAGGACTCCAACCACAACAGCCCCGAAGCAACTGAACAACCTCAACCAACACCTACACACTGTTCCCTCTGCCCCCACCCCCACATCACAAACCCAACTACCACAGCAGCTCCCTACGGGCACGCTGCCCTCACCCCCCTCCCACCACAAATCCCACCCACACCACAAACTCCCATAACCCCCCCAGGGCTCCCACCCCCCCAACCCCAATATTCTGCCAGGTCCACCGTGATGGACAAGAAGCTGAAGGTGTGGTACACAAATTCAGATGGAATAGCAAATAAATACGAGGAATGGCACGAAACAATCAACGAGAAGTCCCTGGACATCATAGCAGTCACAGAAACGAAACACATTGAGACAATAACAGATGCAGTATTCCCACCGGGATATCAGATCCTGAGGAAAGATAGAAAGAGCAGAGGGGGAGGAGGGGTTGCACTGCTCATAAAAAACCGATGGAGTTTCGAGGAAATGGAGGGCATTGACGAGATTGGAGAAAGGGACTACATAGTAGCACAATTCAATCTGGGGAACGTAAGGTAGTCATTGCTGTGATGTATAACCCACCACAGAACTGCAGGAGGCCAAGAGAGGAATATGATGAGAACAACAGAGCGATGGTGGACACACTGGCTGACGTGGCACTAAGAGCTCAAACGTGCAGAGCAAAGTTACTGGTTATGGATGATTTCAACCACAGGGAGATCGATTGGGAAAACCTGGAGCCTCATGGGGGCCCCGAAACATGGAGAGCCAAGATGATGGATGTGGTACTGGAAAACCTCATGCATCAACACATCAGGGTCAGTACCAGAGAGCGAGGGGAGGATGAACCAGCAAGACTGGACCTTGTGTTCACCCTGAGTAGCTCAGACATTGATGACATCACATATGAGAGGCCCCTCGGAGTTAGTGACCACGTAGTCCTGAGTTTTGATTACATAGTAGAGTCACAGGTGGAGAGGGTAACAGGAGTCGAATGGGAAAAGTCAAATTATAAAAGGGGGGACTACACAGGTATGAGGAACTTCCTGCGGGAGGTGCAGTGGGACAGAGAAATGGTAGGAAAGACAGTAAATGAAATGATGTAGTATGTAACAACAAAATGCAAGGAGGCAGAGGAAAGGTTTGTTCCCAAGGGCAACAGAAACAATGGGAAGACCAAAGCGAGTCCTTGGTTTACCCGAAGGAGCAGGGAGGCAAAAACAGGGTGCATTAGAGAATGGAAGAGGTATAGAAGGCAAAGAACCCAGGAAAACAAGATCAGTCAAAGAGCCAGAAACGAATATGCACAGATAAGGAGGGAGGCCCAGCGACAGTACGAAATTGACATAGCATCGAAAGCCAAGTCTGACCCGAAACTGTTGTTTAGCCACATTAGGAGAAAGACGACAGTCAAAGACCAGGTGATCAGGCTGAGAAAAGAAGGTGGGGAACTTACAAGAAACGAACAAGAGATATGCGAGGAGCTCAACAGGAGATTTAAGGAAGTATTCACTGTGGAGACAGGAAGGATTCTGGGAAGACATGACAGAGGGGGACGCCAACAGGGAATAGACCAACAGATGCTGTACGATATGCACACAACTGAGGAGCAGGTGAAGAAGCTGCTAAGTGATCTTGATACATCAAAGGCAATGGACCGGCAACATCTCCCCGTGGGTCCTCAGGGAGGGAGCAGATATACTGTGTGTGCCACTAACCACAATCTTCAACACATCCCTTGAAACTGGGCAACTACCTGAAGTATGGAAAACCGCAAATGTAGTTCCCATTTTTAAAAAAGGAGACAGGAAAGAGGCACTAAATTACAGACCAGTGTCACTGTGTCACCAGTCTCTACCTCCAAAATCACGACCATCAAGGACATTACCAGTGATAGACAGGACAAGCTTCCACCCTCTGCAGGGGTATACATAATCCCTTGTAATGACTGCAACAAATTATACGTGGGCGAAACATCAAGGGACCTCCAAACACATATTTCAGAACACCAATACGCATGCAGGTCTGACGATACAAGGAATGCCTGTGTACAACACCGTAATTCACACAACCACTTGATAAACTACAGAAACTCAAGACTTATCGCCACAGAAGACAACACTCAATACCGAAGAATCCTGGAATCATCACTTATTTCTATATCCGACAACTTCAACCAGAATAGTGGCTTCTATAACATAGCTGAACCACTTGCCAAGAAACTTCTTCATCGCTATCCCACATAAGAACATAGGAATGGAAGAACACTGCGGAAGGTCTGCTCACAAACTTATCCAATCTCCCTTCCAAGCTACCCAAGATTTTAGACTCTATAACCCCACTCGGTACATCTTCAGATGCAGCATTCTCCACCTGACCTCAGCATTCTGAACCTGACTATAAATACTCGCGTACCTTCCACCCCAGGTAGATATGTTTGTGACTTGAAAAAGCCCACTGTGTGGGCGAAACGTTGCCAATAAAGGGTCACATTATACTGCACATGTGTTTATATTTCCATTGTGTCGGTATTTTATACCATTTATTTCCACCGTCACTGACCTGTATAGTATGCAAGGTCATGGAGAAGATTATCAGGAGGAGAGTGGTGGAGCTCCTGGAACGGAACAAGATTATAAACGATAACCAGCACGGATTCATGGAAGGCAAATCCTGTGTCACAAAACTTCTGAAGTTCTATGACAAAGTTACAGAAGTGCAACACGAGAGAGAGGGGTGGGTTGATTGCATTTTCTTGGACTGCAAGAAGGCCTTCGACACAGTTCCTCACAAGAGACTAATGAAGAAACTAGAGGATCAGGCGCGTATAACAGGAAGGCCACTGCAATGGATCAGATAATACTTGACAGGGAGGCAACAACGAGTCATGGTGCGGGATGAGGTATCACAGTGGGCACCTGTGACGAGCGGGGTCCCAAAGGGGTCGGTCCTAGGACCAGTGATATTTCTGGTATATGTGAATGATATGATGGAAGGGATAGACTCAGAGGTGTTCCTGTTCACAGATGATGTGAAGTTAATGAGGAGAATTAAATCAGATGAGGACCAGGCAGGACTTCAATTAGACCTGGACAGGCTGGACATGTGGTTCAGCAATTGGCTTCTTGAATTCAACCCTGCCAAGTGCAAGGTCATGAAGACCGCAGACAGAGTATAGACTAGGTGGCCAAGGACTGCAAACCTCGCTCAAGGCGAAAGATTTTGGGGTGACCATAACACCGAGCATGTCTCCAGAGGCACACATCAACCAGATAACTGTTGCAGCATACGGGCGCCTGGCAAACCTGAGAATAGCGTTCCGATACCTTAGTAAGGATTCGTCCAAGACACTGTACACTGTTTACATCAGGCCCATACTGGAGTATGCAGCTCCAGTTTGGAACCCACACCTGGTCAAGCACGTCAAGAAATTAGAGAAAATGCAAAGGTTTGCGACAAGATTAGTTCCAGAGCCAAGGGGAATGTCCTACGAAGAAAGGCTAAGGGAAATTGGCCTGATGATACTGGAGGACAGGAGGGTTAGATGAGACATGATAACTACATACAATAGACTGCGTGGAATAGATAAGGTGGACAGAGACAGGATATTCTAAAGAGGGGACACAGAAACGAGGGGTCATAATTGGAAATTAAAGACTCAGATGAATCAAAGGGATGTTAGGAAGTGTTTCTTCAGTCATAGAGTAGTTAGGAAGTGGAATAGTCTAGCAAGTGATGTAGTAGAGGCAGGAACCATACATAGCTTTAAGACGAGGTATGATAAAGCTCATGGAGCAGGGAGAGAGAGGACCTACTAGCGATCAGTGAAGAGGCGGGACCAGGAGCTGAGTTTCGACCCCTGCAACCTCAACTAGGTGAGTACAACTAGGTGAGTACACACACACACACATACACAAAATAGCTCCAAATACACCTTGAATCTAAAATATAAATATTACGTAATATTTAAATCAACCCTGGGGAGGTTGAAAGATAGCTCCAAGACTACATCCACACCCACTATCTCTCTCTCTCTCTCTCTCTCTCTCTCTCTCTCTCTCTCTCTCTCTCTCTCTCTCTCTCTCTCCCCATTTTTTTCCATTTTTTAAAGAATACATATATAAACGACAGTAGCTCTGGTATATATTACGTATTATCTCAAAGACTGGAAACTCAGTTAAAGTGCAGCACTGTACTTCCCACCTCCAGTACACAACTTCCCACCTCCAGTACACAACTTCCCACCTCCAGTACACAACTTCCCACCTCCAGTACACAACTTCCCACCTCCAGTACACAACTTCCCACCTCCAGTACACAACTTCCCACCTCCAGTACACAACTTCCCACCTCCAGTACACAACTTCCCACCCCAGTACACAACTTCCCACCTCCAGTCAGGCTAGCAGGTTTCCCTGAATCCCTTCACAAAATATTAACCTGCTCACAGTCTAACAGCTCAACAGGTAACAAAAACCAATAGTCTCCACTTACTCCTATGTAAAACGCTCACACATGCCTGCTGTATGTCTAAGCCCCTTGCGTCCTAAACCTTTTTTTACCCCCTTCCCTCCCTCCAGCCTTTCCAAGGACGACCCCTACTCCTCTTTCCCTCCACTACAGATTTATACATCCTACAAGTCGTCCTATTTTGCTGAATCCTCTCTAAATGACTAAACCATCTCAACAAACTGATTAATACTTTAGTAACTCCTCACCTCCTCTTAATTTCCACACACTCGAATTAGCTGCATAATATTTACACCACACATTACCCTTAAACACGACATCTCCGCTGCCTCCAGCCTCCTCCTTGCTGCAGCATTTACAACTCATTCTTCACATCCATATATTATAATAATAAATAATATATATATATATATATATATATATATTTTTTTTTATTATCACACTGGCCGATTCCCACCAAGGCAGGGTGGCCCGAAAAAGAAAAACTTTCACCATCATTCACTCCATCACTGTCTTGCCAGAAGGGTGCTTTACACTACAGTTTTTAAACTGCAACATTAACACCCCTCCTTCAGAGTGCAGGCACTGTACTTCCCATCTCCAGGACTCAAGTCCGGCCTGCCGGTTTCCCTGAATCCCTTCATAAATGTTACTTTGCTCACACTCCAACAGCACGTCAAGTATTAAAAACCATTTGTCTCCATTCACTCCTATCAAACACGCTCACGCATGCCTGCTGTATATATATATATATATATATATATATATATATATATATATATATATATATATATATATATATATATATATATATATATATTATATATAACATCGGCCGATTCCCACCAAGGCAGAGTGGCCGGAAAAAAGAAAAAACTTTCATCATCGTTCACTCCATCACTGTCTTGCCAGAGGGGTGCTTTACACTACAGTTATAAAACTGTAACATTAACACTCTTCCTTCAGAGTGCAGTCGCTGTACTTCCCATCTCCAGGACTCAAGTCCAGCCTGCCAGTTTCCCTGAATCGCTTCATAAATGTTCCTTTGCTTACACTCCAACAGCATGTCAAGTATTAAAAACCATTTGTCTTCATTCATTCCTATCAAATACGCTCACGCACGCTTCCTGGAAGTCCAAGCCCCTCGCACACTAAACCTCATTTACCCCCTCCCTCCAACCCTTCCCCGTCTTCCCTCCACTACAGATTTATACACTCTCGAAGTCATTCTGTTTCGTTCCATTCTCTTTGCATGTCCGAACCACCTCAGCAACCCTTCCTCGGTCCTCTGGACAACAGTTTTGGCAATCCCGCACCTTCTCCTAACTTCCTAACTAAGAATTCTCTGCGTTATATTCACACCACATATTGCCCTCAGACATGATATCTCCACTTCCTCCAGCCTCCTCCTCGCTGCAACATTCATCACCCATGCTTCACACCCATGTAAGAGCGTTGGTAAAACTATACTTTCATACATTCCCCTCCTTGCTTGCAAGGACAAAGTTTTTTGTCTCCAGAGACTCCTAATTGTACCGCTCACGATTTTTTCGCCTCATCAGTTCTATGATTCACCTCATTTTTCATAGACCCTTCCGCTGACACGCTCACTCCCAAATATCTGAACACATTCACCTACTCCATACTCTCTCCCTCCAATCTGATATCCAATCTTTCGTCATGTAATCTTTTTATCCTCATAACCTTACTCTTTCCTGTATTCACTTTTAATTTTCTTCTTTTACATACCCTACCAAATTCATCCACCAACCTCTGCAACTTCTCTTCAGAATGTCCCAAGAGCACAGTGTCATCAGCAAAAAGCAACTGTGACAACTCCCACTTTGTGTTTGCTCCTTTATCTTTTAACTCCACACCTCTTGCCAAGACCCTAGCATTCACTTCTCTTACAATACATCTATAAATATACTGAACAACTACGGTGACATCACACATCCTTGTCTAAGGCCTACTTTTACTGGGAAATAATCTCCCTCTTTCCTACATACTTTAACCTGAGCCTCACTAACCTCGTAAAAGCTCTTTACTTCTTACAGTAACCTACCTCCTCTACCATACACCTGCAGCATCTGCCACATTGCCCCCTATCCACCCTGTCATACGCCTTTTCCAAATCCATAAATTCCACAAAAACCTCTTTAGCCTTATCTAAATATTGTTCACCTATATGTTTCAATGTAAACACTTCGTTTGCACACCCTCTACCTTTGCTAAAGCCTCCTTGTTCATATGCTATTCTGCTTTCTGTCTTACTCTTAATTTTTTCAATAATAACTACCATGCACTTTACCAGGTATACTCAACAGACTTATTCCCCTGTCATTTTTGCACTCTCTTTTGTCCCCTTTGCCTTTATACAAAGGAGCTAAGTATGCTCTCTGCTAATCCCTAGGTACCTTACCCTCTTCCATACATTTATTAAATAATAGCACCAACCACTCCAAAACTATATCCCCACCTGTTTTTAACATTTCTATCTTTATCTCATCAATCCCGGCTGCCTTACCCCCTTTCATTTTACCTACTGCCTCACGAACTTCCCCCACACTCACAACTGGCTCTTCTTCACTCCTACAAGATGTTATTCCTCCTTGCCCTATACACGAAATCTGCTATAAGTGTAGCACATACCGAGTGTCTGCTACAAATGTATCACATGCCTATTGTTTGCTACAAGTGTAGCACATACCTGGTGACTACAACAAGTGTAGCACAAACCAAGTGTCTGCTACAAGTGTAGCACGTACCTGGTGTCTGCTACAAGTGTAGCACATACCTGGTGTCTGCTACAAGTGTAGCACATACCTGTTGTTTGTTACAAGTGCAGCACATACCTGGTGTCTGCTACAAGTGTAGCACATACCTGGTGTCTGCTACAAGTGTAGCACATACCTGTTGTTTGCTACAAGTGCAGCACATACCTGGTGTCTGCTACAAGTGTAGCACATACCTGGTGTCTGCTGTAAGGGTAGCACATGCTTTGTGTCTGCTACAAGTGTAGCACATACCTGGTGTCTGCTACGAGTGTAGCATATACTTGGTGTCTGCTATAAGTGTAGAACATACCAAGTGTCTGCTTCATATGTTTCACTTACCTGGTGTCTGCTTCAAGCGTAGCACATATCAAGTGTTTGCTACAAGTGTAGCACATACCTGGTGTCTGCTGCAAGTGTAAGACATATCAAGTGTCTGTTGCAAGTGTAGCACCTACCTGGTGTCTGCTACAAGTGTACCACATACCTGATGTCTGCTTCAAATATAGCACATGCCAAGTGTCTGCTGAAAGTGTAGCACATATCAAGTGTCTGCTGCACTCCAGGTAGACTCCAGGTAGGTATGAATTTAGGGAGGGGGCGAGAGAGGGACGTATGTATATAGGTTGGGAGGCAGGCTGGGAGCAGTCTTGCAATATCCTAAGTATTCTTTTAAGTGGGAATGTAGAAAGAGAAGTAAAGAGAGCGATAGCGAGGGTGAGTGGGTGATGGGGTGGAGGCTTGGGGTATGTTCGTAATTCTTATTAGTACGATGATTCATAGCGAGGTTGCTAAGTACGGAGGTACGAGATAGTCTTGCAGGATCCTTGTTATTCTTGTAAATACGTAGGTAGGGAGAGAGATGTAAGGAGGGAGGTATGGATGGAGGAGTATGGGAGTGTTGTTGTAATTTTTGTAGGAAGGAAGGTAGTAATTTTGGGAGAGAGAGAGAGAGAGAGAGAGTCGTCTTGGGATATCCTTCTATTTCTTAAAAGAAGGAATGCAGAAAGAGAGATAAGAAGGGAGGTGAATATGAAGGTTTTGCTATCCTTGTAAGTAGGAGGGTGGAGAAAGAGATTAAGAGTGCGTCAGAGAGGTAGTGTGCAGGTATCCTTGTTAGTCTTGTAAGTCACCCAACCCACTCTCGGAATTCTAACACTTAATTAGGTAAGTTTGACTGATCACCTGTTGTTAAATCAGTTAAATTAATATTTGTAACTGCTGCCTCTTGTTGTTGCTGCTGTTACTAGTGCCTCTAACTTTTCATCTGTTAATAAGTCAACTCTCTCCTCCTCCTCCTCCTCCTCCTCCTCCTCTTTCTCCTCCTCTTCCTCCTGCTGCTGCTGCTGTTTCTCTCACCTGTTTAAAGCACCACCAAGAATTTTTAAGTTACACTTCTAAAAGTTCTCCTGAAGAAGTCTTGCTTCTTCTCACATACTTCTCAAATACTGTATTACTATAATAAAAACAACTTAAAATACCTGTCTAATATGTTTTAATACTAAACAATGAGCCCATAACTACAAAATAACTTACACATATTCAAAAGAGTTAAAATAATAATAACCACAAGTGATATTTAAAGATGACGACGACCGTCAGTGTCCACTGGGGTGATGGGGGGGTAGGGGTTACCCCTCTACCCTCCCCTCCCACCACCACCCACTACCCTCCCCTCCCACCACCACCCACTACCCTCCCCTCCCACCACCACCCACTAAACTCCCCTCCCACCACCACCCACTACCCTCCCCTCCCACCACCACCCACTAAACTCCCCTCCCACCACCACCCACTACCCTCCCCTCCCACCACCACCCACAACCCTCACCTCCCACCACTCCCCTCCCACCACCACCCACTACCCTCCCCTCCCACCACCACCCACTACCCTCCCCTCCCACCACCACCCACTACCCTCCCCTCCCACCACCACCCACTACCCTCCCCTCCCACCACTCCCCTACCACCACCACCCACTACCCTCCCCTCCCACCACCACCCACGACCCTCCCCTCCCACCACCACCCACTAAACTCCCCTCCCACCACCACCCACTACCCTCCCCTCCCACCACCACCCACTACCCTCCCCTCCCACCACCACCCACTACCCTCCCCTCCCACCACCACCCTCTACCATCCCCTCCCACCACCACCCACTACCCTCCCCTCCCACCACCACCGTTTCTGCAGAGGTCATATAGCAACAGTCACAATGTTTCTGCAGAGGTCATATAGCAACAGTCACAATGTTCCTGCAGAGGTCATATAACAACAGTCACAATGTTTCTGCAGAGGTCATATAACAACAGTCACAATGTTTCTGCAGAGGTCATATAGCAACAGTCACAATGTTTCTGCAGAGGTCATATAGCAACAGTCACAATGTTTCTGCAGAGGTCATATAGCAACAGTCACAATGTTTCTGCAGAGGTCATATAGCAACAGTCACAATGTTTCTGCAGAGGTCATATAGCAACAGTCACAATGTTTCTACAGAGGTCATATATATAACAACAGTCACAATGTTCCTGCAGAGGTCATATAACAACAGTCACAATGTTCAGAGGTCTGCAGAGTTCCTGCAGAGGTCATATAACAACAGTCACAATGTTCCTGCAGAGGTCATATAACAACAGTCACAATGTTCCTGCAGAGGTCATATAACAACAGTCACAATGTTTCTGCAGAGGTCATATAGCAACAGTCACAATGTTTCTGCAGAGGTCATATAGCAACAGTCACAATGTTCCTGCAGAGGTCATATAGCAACAGTCACAATGTTTCTGCAGAGGTCATATAACAACAGTCACAATGTTCCTGCAGAGGTCATATAGCAACAGTCACAATGTTTGTGCAGAGGTCATATAGCAACAGTCACAATGTTCCTGCAGAGGTCATATAGCAACAGTCACAATATAGATGTTTCTAGGAATTTTAAAGGATAAATCAATTAAGTATTTTGGGTATTTTAGATATTTCATAAATCCTCAAGATTTCTTCGTATAAGACGCTGAGCTGCTAATACCTGAACTTCTCAAAAACCAAGATCAATATACAGAAAGTTTAATTATCATGATGTGAAGAATAATAGTTCACATAAGAACAATTATTTGATGGTTTTGTGTACATTTTGAATTTAAAATCACAGTTACCTTTAATAAATAAGACATCTAAAGAAGACAATGAGTTATTTTGTTCAAATTCAACAGTAAAATTTACGGAATGAACTACACTGTTTAATTCAACAAGGAAATGGTTTATATCCGTATTGTTCGGCACTAAACACAAAAATGGTTTATATCCGTATTGTTCGGCACTAAACACAAAAATGGTTTATATCCGTATTGTTCGGCACTAAACACAAAAATGGTTTATATCCGTATTGTTCGGCACTAAACACAAAAATGGTTTATATCCGTATTGTTCGGCACTAAACACAAAAATGGTTTATATCCGTATTGTTCGGCACTAAACACAAAAATCCGTATTGTTCGGCACTAAACACAAAAATGGTTTATATCCGTATTGTTCGGCACTAAACACAAAAATGGTTTATATCCGTATTGTTCGGCACTAAACACAAAAATGGTTTATATCCGTATTGTTCGGCACTAAACACAAAAATGGTTTATATCCGTATTGTTCGGCACTAAACACAAAAATGGTTTATATCCGTATTGTTCGGCACTAAACACAAAAATGGTTTATATCCGTATTGTTCGGCACTAAACACAAAAATGGTTTATATCCGTATTGTTCGGCACTAAACACAAAAATGGTTTATATCCGTATTGTTCGGCACTAAACACAAAAATGGTTTATATCCGTATTGTTCGGCACTAAACACAAAACATTAACATATCTTTTCCACTTAGTTCTTCTGGGAAGGATTTTTGTTACGCAGTCTTGTTTCAAAATACATGGAAAATATGACATGTACAGATTGCAAGGGACAGATGAAAGAGGATTTCCATTTGCCATACATAACTTTTGAGTGTAAAACTCCATTAAACATAACCTTTGAATCAACAATACAAAGTTTAATAAGTTCAATTATTATTATTATTATGAAAACCAAGCGCTAAACCCGCTAGAGTCCATCATTTCGTTGACTGTCTTCCCCTCTAGTTCACTTACCCACTGCACCTCATGTGTAGTCCCCTTTATGGAAGTTTGGCTTCTCCCTCTCGTACTGCTTCACTCTC
>NW_027196592.1:0-32500 GCF_038502225.1 Cherax quadricarinatus | reverse complement strand
AAAAACAGAGAGGCAAACACAAGGAGCATTCTACCATCCTTGTACAGTCAACCATTTTTCGGAGAAATCAAGACACAGCTAAAGGAGCTGTGGACATGGATCAATGAAGAATTCCAATAACATCTTGGATAGAGCACTTTCCTGATGAACCCCGATGATCGCCTGGAGGAAGGATGAGTCTCTAAGGGACAGACTTGTGAGAACAGAATTTCCGAGGAAATTCTGTTCTCACAAGGACGGATCTGGAAACACTTGAGGGTACGCTACTTACACACAAAAAACTATACTTTTCAGAATAGACCGTATATGGTGAAACTGAGAGTGAACCTCAATTTCCAATGGGCTAAATGTGTAGAACGGACTATCACAGTTTACCCTCAAAATGGAAAGAGAAATTGAATGCTAACATTGGTATACTCTCGCTTACATAAAGGGATGTTAATTTTAGACGTTCCCGGCATACCCTGTTTCCGACATGGGCTGACAGGATCTCAGAATGGCAAAACGTGAAGGACAGGTGTTGCGAACACTGGTCTAATGTCACTCAAATTCTCATAAGGGCCAGTTACATAATGAGCAATCAGAGATTTTTGTATAGCATCCTAGCTTAAGATTGTGCGCAACTGACACTACTAAACAGATATCGACATTGTACATTGCACCTATTTACTTCGTCACAGATGGGCAAAATCTCAGATGGGTGAAACGTGCAAGACACGTATGGAGAACCTTGGTCTAATGTCATCAAATCCTTATGTGGACCCGTTCCAAAGTGAGTAATCCAGGGATTTTTGTATAACATCCTTGCTTAAGATTGTGTACAATTGGCTCTACTAAACAGCTGTCGAAGTTGTATATTCCATCGCTTGAATTATTTAAGACATTCCTATCATGTTTGATGAGAGAGGATTCAATTATGTTCCTTTCTGTAATGAAACTATTGGGTACAATGACCTGGTCTGCTGCCCACCCCAGCGGATGACTGCAAGTATTAAAATGCTTAAAAATTGCATTCAACTCCTGAGCCTTCTGTACTGAGTACTGATGTTGGGCTAATATGATTTCTGTTGTTTGGATTAAGTTTCACTCACACAACTAGTAATGTTAATTATGTAGATCTAGCTAAGCCGTTTTGTATCTTGGGAAAAACATATTGACCTCACTCAAAATACCTTTAATATCTGCAAAGGGATGGTCTATGGTACCTTACTCCATCCAATGCTTCTTAACTGCCCTCTGCGATTTACGAAAGCATATAGCGATCTTAGTAATGAATCAGACCTTGCATCTTACAAAAGCCGATAAATCTAACAAGTTTTGTAATTTTAGATGAAGCTGAATATTCTGATAAGATGAACAGCTTACTAAGGAATAATGGAAGGTACGAACCTCTAAGAACCCCTCGAGCACATCAACTCACTTCATTGTACGACTTAAAAAATTATTGAAGGGGAATGATGGGTGTATTTCTAGAGGCAAGTTCTCATCCCATCCAATTTTGAGTTTCCATGCATCTTGCATAAGCATTTTACCTTTTATGGTAATTGGTGAGACGAGTCCTAGAGGATCAAAACATTGTGATACCTCTGACAGTAAACTACGTTTAGTGAGTGTACTGCATGATTTATTGTTTATCATTTTGAGACTCAAAGTATCTTCCTGTGTGTTCCAATTAAGTCCCAGCATATTGTTGCAATCAGGAATTTCAGTTTCAGGGAAATCTTCTTTGATAAGTTCCCTTAATTGCTTTGAATTAGTATTCCCCATCCTTAGAGGCATATTTGCTTCCTTCATCTCCTTGTTAGCTTCTCTGTATAAGGATTTCAAATCCTCCTCCTTATTCACAGTACCTTGAAGATTGTCCACATAGAAACTTTTCTTTAAGATTTCTTTGAAGGGACTTTCATATTTCTTCAAATGTGTATTTAGAGTAGCTTCTAGTAAGAATGGAGAGGATGTTGCACCAAATAATACTGATTTGAAACGATAAGTTTTCACAGGACTTTGAGGATCATGTGGATTTTCAGGCCACAAGAATCGAGTATAATCTCTATCTGTTTCTTGTAGTCCTACTCTTAAGAAAGCTTTGGAAATATCAGCCGTGTAGGCATATGGGTTTGTGCGAAATTTCATAAACACGTCTCCAAGCTTCTCAGTTAGTGAGGTCCGGTCATCAGACAGTCATTAAGACTTGCTACATCTTTATTTGCACGTGCGCTGCAATTGTATACAACACGTAGTGGAGTGGTTTCAGAATATTTTCTGACTCCATGGTGCGGGAGATAATGAGCTTCTGTCTTCAACTTGTCTTCGACTATTTCCTCAATGAATTTATTGTCCAACTGTTCTTGTATGATATTATCATAAACAGTCAGTAGCTCTGGATTCTTCCTGAGCTCATGTATTTGTGCTTTCATCTGTCCGAAAGCCATGCGATAATTGCTAGGCAGATGTGGTAGATTTAATTTCCATGGTAACCTAACCCAATACTGTCCATATTTATATTTGACAGTGTCCAAATATTGGTTATAAGTCTGAGACTCTTGTGGGCTTGGTTTATTTACATCAATACCTATCGCATCTAAATCCCACAACTTATCAACTGGTTCATTCATTTCTTCCAGTAAGGATCATTTTTGCTGTGGTTCATGATCAGCGGTTATTCTCGTAACTAGTACATTTTCCACTGAATCAATATCAGCTTCTTTCCCACTTTGAGAGGGAATGGGACCACATATCATGTGGCCTCCTGCTGTTTTTTCAGCAAGTGAACATCATGTTTACTTACTATATTTTGCACAAAACAGTGATAATAATCACTTCCAATGATTAAAACAATTGAACTAATTGTGTCCGTCTGTATGTCAGGACAGGCTAACTTGACCTTAGCTGCTTTCAGTGCTGCAACTGTTTCTTTTAATCATTGGATCTGCACAGTCTTAGGCAAATCATCTTCTACCACAGTTTTTACTGTTTTTTTTCCTGTTTCCTAGACCAACAGTGATTCTGGCTAGGTCATATGTCTGTTTACCAGAATTGTGGAAAAAAACCAGCTATATCTAACTGTATTTTGGCATAGGGTTGTTTATTCAGTTTCTGCAACACTGTTCTTCTTATGAAGGACCTTTGTGAGCCTTGATCAAATAGTGTTAGCACATTGGTTTTGTGTAATTTATTAGATAACTCAACTCGAGCTATCGGGAGAGCAGTTGCTTTAAACTTATCTCTCACATTTAATGCTGTTGCTTGTTGACTTCCTGATTCTGTGGAAGTCTTCTGTTGTTCAGCAAAAGTATTTGGGCATAATGCTGTATGATGCATACCCTCGCATTTAAAACACTTCTTCAGTGAGCATTTTCCTCCCTTGTGTTCACCTAAACACTTGATGCACCTTTTCAGCTGATGAACACGTTGTTTACGTGCCTCCATTGATGTGTATCGAATACAGTACTGTGCCCAATGTGTTCCATCACAAAGTACACATTTTGGAGTACGTTTATGTGTGACAGTTTGTTTACTGTCTGTTGTATTCACAGCTTGATAAATGCCTATATGGGATTTCCCATTCTGTGGTTTAGTGGGAGTAGGTATACTCTTGATATACTGAGTTGAAGGTTTATTATCCACGGGGTTTGTGGATTTTTCATCTTGTCTCGTTGCTTGCATGCATGAAACTATTGTTTGTAAACCATTGCTAATTTCTTCACAAGTGAAATAGCGTTTATTGAACATAATATTTAATCGTTCAATAGTTTGTGGTGACAACTTATCCTGTACAATACCACTGATAAACCAATCACATTGCCTTAGGTCGTATTTAGCACCTAGAGATCTGAGACTATTGTCTAATGTGATTTTAAATGCCTGTAAGTCTGAAAAACAATGTTTGGGTGGCTTCAAGCTTGATATTAAGACTGCATGTCTAACTCTGGCCTTGTCAGCATCAAAGTAATTGTCTGCTAAGACACGTAAGGCTATTTGATAACTGCCTTTAACCACCGGAAATGACTTAATCAGTTCATAGGGATCTCCCTTCACAAGACATTTTAGATAATTGAACTTAGCAGTTCGTGAATTTACTATGGATTGAAAACCACTAATGAATTCTTCGTAATTATGACCTTGGAAAATAGGTAATGACAAGGTAGGTAAACTTGGTAATGGTACACTTGTTGTTGTTACAGGTGTAACAGGTGTTTGACCACTAGTTACAGTAGGTCTCTGTGCCAGAGTTTTACGGCAGATAGCCTGTACTCCTGTCCACCTTAATTGTTGATTACTAAAAGTATCCAAAACATTTTTAATTTCATCCTCAGATGGATCTGATTCAAGAAAATCCTTTTCATAATGTGTATAGTCTGAATTAATTATTTCCAGACATTGTGTAATTCAAATTTGACCTCAAGATCATCAAAATCTATGTTTGTATCTTGAGTTAATCCTATACAGACTGAAATTAGATTTTCTAATTGTGTAATCTTAGTCTGTAAAGACTGAAACTGAGTTTTTAAACAAGCCATTTTAATGGTATACTGAAAATTCTAGCACCACACTTAGAGTGTTTAAAAAATACTGTACTGCTATACAGCTGAGTTTTGTTATGCTTAAGTCAGCAGTAATCGAGTCAGACACTAATGACCCAGTAAGCTTAACCTCAGGGTCAGTGACCATGAAGGCTGGTGTTTATGGCTTGAGTTTGCTGTGTCAGCTTGACCACGATAATTAATCGTAAATAACGATGTTATACAATTCACTCACTATTCACTATAAATGTCACTGTATAACTGTAAATCACACGTGAATATTACTTACACATATATAAATGTCAATGTTGATATAACATGTATATCTATAAGAAACTTAAACACAATCTCGTCTCTTAACCTCTGTCTATAAACATTATAAACACTATGTGTATATACACTCAAACTGAACATCAGTTGGGTTGTTGCTGTAGTCAGCGTTTTTCGAGCTTGGAGCAGTGGATGCCGGGTGCCCGTTTTCTTGTTGGGTGAGTCACCTAGCTCCCGTTTTCTTTGGGTGAACGCTGGGTGAGCGCCCGTTTTTTTTTGGCTGCCCATTCTCTGTGATTGAGTCTGGAGGGACTCATTTACACTGATTTATATTGTAAAACACTAGTTTTACAGCTTTTCTCGAAGGACCTTGGCTCGTAGGTTATTTGTACACTGTAGTACAACATATTTGGACCACAGTGTGGCCTTTATCCAGTTTGAAGGACCAAAATGTTGAGAAATGGTTTACCAGCTAAGATATAGTTAAATATAGGGAATACTTAGCTGATAAAAGACAGCAAATCCTCTACACAGCCGCCCCTGCAGACGAGGTCTTTAATTGTTGTCATGATCATCTCTCAACGCGCTGTAATAGATCATATTATGTAAACAATAAATTACCCCTAGGGGGTGTTATGTCAGCATATTTCATTCACTGATGGCTGACAAACTTACTTGTGTGGACTCAAAAGTCCACACCTCACTGCCGACTATAGGTTGATTACAAACTCCTTGTGACTCAAGAACTGCGCAGTCCCCCATACTACAAGAAATTCGTAACCTACCTTGCTCTTGTAGCGTGAGCTATGGTGTTCTTCACACCTTCGACAGGTATCGGTGACTTGATAGAACCTGAAGTGTCCTTGGATGTCCACGTCTTCCATAGTCTAGGAATATGCACACTGGTGCACTATGTTCCACAAGATTTGCCTTTATTATTCACAATCTTATCACTGAAGAAGCTGATCACACCTCTCTTAAGTGTTTATTGTGTTTTGTGAGACACTTTGTTCACACTAACGCACGGATCAGTGTTCTTTGTTGGTTATCCTGGCGTCAGTGTGACTCTCAGTAGAGTCAAAAGTAATCTGAAGACGTCACAACGTCCCACACCGTCATTGCCCCTAGCACATAAAGGAAAAGCTGACCTAGTACTTTTTCTTCCTTGCCACTTCCTTTGTGAAGCAAAGCAGAATGTTTGATTCTTGCTGTCTTAAGCATAGACAACAATGTACACTATCTTTACCAGGGTAATAAAGTGGGAGCAGGATTTTCCTTAATTGTCCTGCTAAGGTAAGAGATGGACTGTCTTTTATTAAACAACACTTTGCAACACTGGACCGCAAAGAGCGTCGAGCCACGTCGCATACTGGTACTGCATCTGGGATCAATTACTCACTGTAGCAGTAAACAAGATGCTTGCCCCTTCTGAGAGGGCTGGGCCCCTCAGGGCTGAAAGGGGCTGAAGGGGGCTGATACCCCCCTCCTGGAGAAAATTTCTCCACAACAGTGATGACGTGCACTCGCTAAACAAGCCTTGAAAATCACAAACATCTCTGATGAGGCTTCTCGCGTTATGAGCGAGAAAGGAAAAGTTGAAATTAAAAAAAAAAAAAAACTGAAACTCACTTACCTTTCACACTGCATCACTTACTGTATCACTAACACTTAACACGTAATATTGCGCACCGTAGCACACACATGCTGTCACTACCTCACCCAACACTAAACTGATCACAGTCACTGACATGTAAAACTGAGGCAGAGCGACTGAACCAGCTCATTCAGAACCACTGGTTCACCTGTTAAGTGTTTTGTTATATTTCTTTAACGAGGCTGTTAGTGCTCAAGACATATATTAGCTACTTATTTGAAGATGTTTTATTTATTAACAGTCCATTTTTTATTTATATTACGAATTTTAATCTAAATAACTATAGCTTCACTGACCAAAGTTCTTACTACCATTGTCACGTCTGACTCCACTAATGATCCTCACTCACCCGTGACGTCACTCATCCGTGACGTCAACTCCAAGTGTTGTACCTAACTTCTTGTCTAGTGTTTAAGCTCTGGGCATATGTCTATGCAACACAGAGTATATACTTAGAGTGTTGTATTTCTCCCAGAGTATATACATGCTGAGACATTACTTTAATGCCTATTTTAGTGATTGAATTATTTATGACTGTTAGTGGAGAGCTTACCAAGCAGCCTTCATGACCCTAGTATAGTTGATAGGTTTTAATCTTCAACCAAACAACCTATGCTATAGGCTACAAGGGAATATATTTACGAAACAGTGCATTTTTCTCAGTTTATATATTCAAATCAAACTTTAGGAATTAAAGTATTTTGGTCGGTAGATTTTGAGCTCCAGTAACTAACCAACTTCACACATGTTTAAGAAAGGAGGGACTGATCACCTCTTACGAAGACTGACGGACTGATAACGTCAAAACTGCTTCTTTTATTGTTTTTATTGTTCTCCTGTATTCGACCGTAGAAGACGGTAGCGGCAGCGGTATAGTGAAGCTATGTTTCGAATTCTGCCAGTCACACGTGCACACACACATACATAAAGACACACACAGACAAGCATGCATACACATGCACACACACATGCACACACACACACACACACACACACACACACACACACACACACACACACACACACACACACACACACACACACACAAACCTTCTGGAGTTTTATGATAAAATAACAGAAGTAAGACACGAGAGAGAGGGGTGGGTTGATTGCATCTTCTTGGACTGCAAGAAGGCCTTTGACACAGGTCCTCACAAGAGATTAGTGCAGAAGCTAGAGCATCAGGCGCATATAACAGGAAGGGCACTGCAATGGATCAGAGAATACCTGACAGGGAGGCAACAACGAGTCATGGTACGTAATGATGTATCACAGTGGGCACCTGTGACGAGCGGGGTCCCACAGGGGTCGGTCCTAGGACCAGTGCTATTTTTGGTATATGTGAACGACATGATGGAAGGGTTAGACTCAGAAGTGTCCCTGTTTGCAGATGATGTGAAGTTAATGAGGAGAATTAAATCTGATGAGGACCAGGCAGGACTTCAAAGAGACCTGGACAGACTGGACACCTGGTCCAGCAAATGGCTTCTCGAATTTAATCCTGCCAAATGCAAAGTCATGAAGATAGGGGAAGGGCACAGAAGACCACAGACAGAGTATAGGCTAGGTGGCCAAAGACTGCAAACCTCACTCAAGGAGAAAGATCTTGGGGTGAGTATAACACCGAGCATGTCTCCGGAAGCACACATCAATCAGATAACTGCTGCAGCATATGGGCGCCTGGCAAACCTGATAACAGCATTCCGATACCTTAGTAAGGAATCGTTCAAGACACTGTACACCGTGTATGTCAGGCCCATACTGGAGTATGCAGCACCTGTTTGGAACCCGCACTTGATAAAGCACGTCAAGAAACTAGAGAAAGTACAAAGGTTTGCGAAAAGGTTAGTTCCAGAGCTAAGGGGAATGTCCTATGAAGAAAGATTAAGGGAAATCGGCCTGACGACACTGGAGGACAGGAGGGTCAGGGGAGACATGATAACGACATATAAAATACTGCGTGGAATAGACAAGGTGGACAAAGACAGGATGTTCCAGGGAGGGGACACAGAAACAAGAGGCCACAATTGGAAGTTGAAGACACAAGTGAGTCAGAGAGATATTAGGAAGTATTTCTTCAGTCATAGAGTTGTAAGGCAGTGGAATAGCCTAGAAAATGACGTAGTGGAGGCAGGAACCATACACAGTTTTAAGACGAGGTTTGATAAAGCTCATGGAGCGGGGAGAGAGAGGGCCCAGTAGCAACCGGTGAAGAGGCGGGGCCAGGAGCTAAGACTCGACCCCTGCAACCACAAATAGGTGAGTACAAATAGGTGAGTACACACACACACACACACACACCACACACACACACATGCACACCTACACACGGAGGTTTGTAACAAGACTAGTCCCTGAGCTAAGAGGTATGTGCTGTGGGGAGAGGATAAGGACACTCAGCGTGACAACACTGGTAGACAGGAAGACTATAAGGTATATAAAAACCAAGTGCAAAATACTCAGGGGAACTGACAAGGTGAACAGGGACAAAATGATTCAGAGATGGGAAATAGGATAAAAAAAAAAGCATAACCGGAGGTTGAAAACTTAGATGGGTCAGAGGGATGTTAGGAAGCATTTCTTCGGCCGTAGAGTTGTCAAGAAGTGGAACAACCTGGAGAGTGATGTGGAGGCGGAATCCATACATAGCTGTACAACTAGGTACGGTAAGGCTATTGTTGCCGGGAAAGAGTAGACTTAGAAGAGGCAAGTAAGTTTATTCAGGTATACACAAATACAGTTACATAGATTATCATACATAGCAGCAAATCGACCCTGGAAACCATATATGAGTGAGTAAACATACACACACACACACACACACACACACACACACACACACACACACACACACACACTCAAACACTACAATTGGTCAGGGAAACCTTGTCAGGAAGACAGCAGCGAGTCATGGTACGTGGCGAGGTGTCAGAGTGGGCACCTGTGACCAGCGGGGTCCCACAGAGATCAGTCCTAGGACCAGTGCTGTTTCTGGTATTTGTGAACGACATGACGGAAGGGATAGACTCCAAAGTGTCCCTGTTTGCAGATGACGTGAAGTTGATGAAAAGAATTCATTTGGTTGAAGACCAGGCAGAACTACAAAGGGATCTGGATAGATTGCAGACCTGGTCCAGCAACTGGCTCCTGGAGTTCAACCTCACCAAGTGCAAAGCCATGAAGATTGGGGAAGGGCAAAGAAGACCGCAGACGGAGTACAGTCTAGGGGGCCAGAAACTACAAACTTCACTCAAGGAAAAAGATCTTGGGGCTAGTATAACACCAGGCACATCTCCTGAAGCGCACATCAACCAAATAACTGCTGCAGCATATGGGCACCTAGCAAACCTCAGAACAGCATTCCGACATTTTAATAAGGAATCGTTCAGGACCCTGTACACTGTGTATGTTAGGCCCACATTGGAGTATGCGGCACTAGTTTGGAACCCACACCTAGCCAAGCACGTAAAGAAACTAGAGTAAGTGCAAAGGTTTGCAACAAGACTAGTCCCAGAGCTATGAGTTATGTCCTACGAGGAGAGGTTAAGGGAAATCGACCTGACGGCACTGGAGGACAGGAGAGATAGGGGGGACATGATAACGACATACCAAATACTGAAAGGAATTGACAAGGTGAACAAAGACAGAATGTTCCAGAGATGGGACACAGAAACAAGGGGACACAGTTGGAAGTTGAAGACACATATGAATCACAGGGATGTTAGGAAGTATTTCTTCAGCCGTAGAGTAGTCAGGAAGTGGAATAGTTTGGGAAGTGATGTAGTGGAGGCAGGATCAACACGTAGCTTTAAGCAGAGGTATGATAAAGCTCACGGTTCAGGGAGAGTGACCTAGTAGCGACCAGTGAAGAGGCGGGGCCAGGAGCTGGGACTCGACCCCTGCAGCAACAACTAGGTGAGTACACACACACACACACACACACACACACACACACACACACACACACACACACACACACACACACACACACACACACACACACACACACACACACACACACACACACACACACATACACACACACACACACACACACACACACACACACACACACACACACACACACACACACACACACACACACACACACACACACACACACACACTACACTCCTGACGACATAATGAAACTAGAGGAAAGGTGAACTAAAGAGTAATATAACGAACAAATTACTGAGCGGAATTGATAGGGTAGAGAAGGACAGAATGTTGAGAGTCGGGAAACAGGAATGCGAGGACACAGCTGGGAGTTGAAAACTCACCAGTCACAGATATATTATTAAGTATTGTTCCACTCTTAGAGCAGTCAGAAGTGGAACGACCTGGGGAAGAAAGTGGTAGAGGCATGATCCTTACATAGCTTTAAGAAATAAGATAACGCTCTCGAAGCCAGGAGAGTGAACCTAGTAACGACCAGCGAGGATTAAAGGCCAGGAGCTAAGATTCGACCCTTCCAACCAAATTAACGTGACTACACGGACAGTTCCTGGCCAGCCGGGCAGTGGTTCGTATGCTGGATTTTGTGCGACCAGCTGTAACAGTTTGGATGATCAGGCCCTGATTTACCGGGGAGGTCTAGTCATAGACCGAGCCGCGGGGACGTTGACCCCCGCAACACTCTAGGCAGGAACACACACACACACACACCCACACACACACCAACACACACACCGCACAGACATTCATTCTCTCATTCTCTCTCTCTCTCTCTCTCTCTCTCTCTCTCTCTCTCTCTCTCTCTCTCTCTCTCTCTCTCTCTCTCTCTCTCTCTCTCTCTCTCTCTCTCTCTCTCTCTCTCTCAAACACACAAACACACACACTCACACATGTACAGGTAAGAAGGGAGGCCCAACAACAATACGAAAATGATATAGCAAAAGCCAAATTTGATCCGAAGCTGTTGTACAGCCACATCAGGAGGAAACAACAGCCAAAGACCAGGTAATAAGACTGAGGAAGGAAGGAAGGAAGGGAGATCACAAGAAACGACCGAGAAGTATGTGAAAAGTTCAATATGAAATTCAAAGAAGTGTTCACAGAGGAGACAGAAGGAACTCAAGAAAGACGAAGAGATGGGGTACACAATCAAGTGTTGGACACTATACATGCAACCGAGGAAGAAGTGAAGAGGCTGCTAAGTGAGCTAGATACCTCAAAGGCGATGGGGCCGGATAACATCTCTCCATAGATCCTGAGAGAGGAAGCAGAGGCGCTATGTGTGCCACTAACAACAATCTTCTACACATCTGTTGAAACAGGGCGACTACCTTAGGTATGGAAGACATTAAACTACAGACCAGTGTTACTGACATGCATAGTATGTAAAGTCATGGACACAATTAGCAGAAGAGTGGTAGAGCACCTAGAAAGGAATGAGCTTTTTAACGACATCCAGCATGGTTTCAGGGACGGGAAATCCTGTGTCACAAACCTACTGGAGTTCTAAGACAGGGTGACAGCAGTAAGACCAGAGAGAAGGAGCGAGGTGAGTACATTGCGTTTTCTTGGACTGTAAGAAGGCGTTTGACACAGTTCCACATGAGAGATTGGTGCAAAAGCTGGAGGGCCAGGCAGGGATAACAGGGAGGGGACTGCAATGGATCAGGGAATACCTGTCAGCAAGACAACAGTGAGTCATGGTACGTGACGAGGTGTCAGAGTGGGCTTCTGTGAAGAATTCAATCAGACGAGTGCTAGGCAGAACTACAAAGGGATCTGGACAGGCTGCAGGCCTGGTCCAGAAACTGGCTACTGGATTTCAGCCCCACCAAGTGCAAAATCATGAAGGTTGGGGAAGAGCAAAGAAGGCCACAGACGGAGAACAGTCTAGTGGGCCAGACACTACAAACCTCACTCAAGGAAAAGGATCTTGGGGTGAGCATAACACCAGGCAGAAGGAAGGGAAGGTACCAGATACAACACAACAGGTGGAGAGTCAGAAGGAAGGGAAGGTACCAGATACAACACAACAGGTGGAGAGTCAGAAGGAAGGGAAGGTACCAGATACAACACAACAGGTGGAGAGTCAGAAGGAAGGGAAGGTACCAGATACAACACAACAGGTGGAGAGTCAGAAGGAAGGGAAGGTACCAGATACAACACAACAGGTGGAGAGTCAGAAGGAAGGGAAGGTACCAGATACAACACAACAGGTGGAGAGTCAGAAGGAAGGGAAGGTACCAGATACAACACAACAGGTGGAGAGTCAGAAGGAAGGGAAGGTACCAGATACAACACAACAGGTGGAGAGTCAGAAGGAAGGGAAGGTACCAGATACAACACAACAGGTGGAGAGTCAGAAGGAAGGGAAGGTACCAGATACAACACAACAGGTGGAGAGTCAGAAGGAAGGGATGGTACCAGATACAACACAACAGGTGGAGAGTCAGAAGGAAGGGATGGTACCAGATACAACACAACAGGTGGAGAGTCAGAAGGAAGGGAAGGTACCAGATACAACACAACAGGTGGAGAGTCAGAAGGAAGGGAAGGTACCAGTCAGAAGGAAGGGAAGGTACCAGATACAACACAACAGGTGGAGAGTCAGAAGGAAGGGAAGGTACCAGATACAACACAACAGGTGGAGAGTCAGAAGGAAGGGAAGGTACCAGATACAACACAACAGGTGGAGAGTCAGAAGGAAGGGAAGGTACCAGATACAACACAACAGGTGGAGAGTCAGAAGGAAGGGATGGTACCAGATACAACACAACAGGTGGAGAGTCAGAAGGAAGGGATGGTACCAGATACAACACAACAGGTGGAGAGTCAGAAGGAAGGGAAGGTACCAGATACAACACAACAGGTGGAGAGTCAGAAGGAAGGGAAGGTACCAGATACAACACAACAGGTGGAGAGTCAGAAGGAAGGGCAGCAGGAGTGAGAAAGACATTTGTGGACATGCTCTGAGGAGTCCGGGAGGTAAAGGATATTATATTTATATATTAGGTAAAGTTGGTCAATTAGCAAGAACTCATTTAAAATTATGTCCTTTCTAAAATTTTCTCTTGTACCATTAAATATGTATTTTTTTCATTTATGTTAAAGTAAAAATTAATAATTTTGTACTAAAAGAACTTTAGAAAACTTTCCAAACCTTATTATAACAAGCGCAATTTAATTTAGCCTAATCCAACTAAATATATTTTAGATAAGTTTACAATATTTTAATAATAAACAATCACAATAAAATATATATATGTATATATATATATATATATATATATATATATATATATATATATATATATATATATATATATATATATATATATATATATATATATATATATATATATATATATATATATATATATATATATATATATATTCATTAGGTTTAGAATGATTTTTGAGAACTTATTGTATACAAAAAATTTCGCTTGCCTTATTCGGCAAGAGCGTTGCTATTTAAGCCAAAAATCGCAAGTTTTACCTATTCGGCACGACATACATACTTTTTTTTATTTTCATTAACACATAGGCCATCTTCCACTAAGGCAGGGTGGCCCAAAAAAGAAAGAAATTCACCATCATTCACTTCATCATTGTCTTGCCAGAGACGCGCTTACACTACAGTTATAAAACTGCAACATTAACACCCCTCCTGCAGAGTACAGACACTGTACTTCCCATCTCCAGGACTCAAGTCTGGCCTGCCGGTTTCCCTGAATCCCATCATAAATGTTACCTTGTTCGTACTCCAACAGCACATCAAGTCCTAAAAGCTCCTATTTAACACGCTCACGCATGCTTGCTGGAAGTCCAAGCCTCTCGCACACAAAACCTCCTTTACCCCCTCCCTCCAACCTTTCCTAGGCAGATCCCTACCCCGAGTTCCCTCCACTACAGATTTATACACTCTCGAAGTCATTCTGTTTTGTTTCACCCTTCCTACATGTCCGAACCACCTCAACAACCCCTCCTCAGCCCTCTGAGTAATCCCGCACCTCCTCCCACTTTCCAAACTACGATTCTCTGCATTATATTCACATCAAACATTGCCCTCAGACATGACATATCAACTGCCTGCAGCCTTCTCCTTGTTGTAACATTCACCACCCATGCTTTAGACCCATATAAGAGCGTTGGTATAACTATACTCTCATACATTCCCCCTTTGCTTCCATGTACAAAGTCCTTTCTCTCCACAGACTCCTCAGTGCACCACTCACATTTTTCCCCTCATTAATTCTATGATCCATCTTATATTGTATCTGCTGACATGTCCTCTCCTAAATATCTGAATACATTAATCCACTCCATACTCTCGTACTCCAGTTTAATATCCAGTCTTTTGTTACCTATTTTTTTTTTTCATCACCTTCCTCTTTTCCATATTCACTTTTAATTTTCTTCTTTTACTTACCCTACTAAACTCATCCACCAAACGCACAGTGTCATCAGGAGAGAGCAACGGTGACAACTCCCACTTTGTGTTAGATTCTTTATCTTTTAACCCCACACATCTTGCCAACACCCGAGCATTTACTTTTCTTACAACCCCATCGATAAATATATTGAACAAGTATGGTGACATCACACCTACTTCTCTAAGGCCTACGATTACTGGGAAATAGTCTCCCTCTCTCCTACATACTCTAACCTGAGCCCTATCCTCGTATACTCTTCACTGTTTTCAGTAACCTACCTCCCATTTACACATTTGCAACATCTGCCACATTGCCCTTCTATCCACCCTGTCATACGCCATTTCCAAATCCATGAATGCCACAAATACCTCTTTACCCTTATCTAAATGCTGTTTGCCTATATGCTTCACTGTAAACACTTGGTCTACACAATCCCTGCCTTTCCTAAAGCCTCCTTTTCATCTACTATCCTACTCTCCATCTTTTAATTCTTTCAATAATAACAAGCAACTGCGACACAAAATCAGGAACAAGGAGATAATATAACGACACTAAGTAGGGACCATCAGCAGATCCTCCACAAAAGTCACAAAACTCCCATACTACTGAATCTAAGTTCAGCATAAGAAAATCCCGACTGTGACAGTACACAGAAACCAGTACCAATTAGGTCAGAAGCTACAGCTCAGGACCTGAGTTGCTCAGAGTGTCTAAGAGACACACAACCTCAGTACAACGTCGAAAATCACTAAGTCTATACAATGTTCTGTGAACAGAGTCCCCCAGAACCTACAACAATAGAGACAGAGACGATCTTCCAACAAGGGCCAATAAGGGAGAGTTAGGCACTTGTCAGGAATACGTCCAACCACCAGGCGAGTCTAGACCAGACTGAATACTTCATGTGAGGTGTGATCACCCCCCCTCGATCACGTGATAGCTCCGTGGACAGCTGCTGACCAGCAACGCTGAGAAGCCGGCAGGGTAACGAGCAAAGAGCGATAATTACAGTAGTTAGACAATCAAGACTTGAACTATGAGCATATAATAATATGTTACAACCTACCTAACAAAAGTAACTAAGTCAAATAATAATATAAAGCAATATATTTACAATTTAGCTATTATTGCAAATATAAGCAATATAAAATTATATGAAAAGGTAATATACATTATATATATATATACATCATATACATTGTAACCCATTCAAGGGTTGCAACATAGTATAAGTAAAAGTAGTAGTAGTAGCAATAATTATAGTAGTAAAAGTAGAAATAGTAGTAGCAGTAGTAATTAATAGTAATAGAAGTAGTAATAGTTAGTAGTAATAGTAATAGTCATTATTATTATTATTATTATTATTAGTAGTAGTAGTAGTAGTAGTAGTAGTAGTAGTAGTAGTAGTAGTAGTAGTAGTAGTAGTAGTAGTAGTAGTAATGGTGGTGGTGGTGGTAGCAGCTCTCGCGGTAAAAGTAATACTTCTCCTCTAGCTTTCCCAATAAACATGCTTGTAGTGGTGGAGGGAGAATGTTGGAGGAAGAAGCAGTCTTGCGATATACTCTCTTGATTTAAGCTTTTTAGACAGAATTAGAGGAAGGTGGAGTATATTTAGTCTTCCTCTTGTGTGTGTGTGTGTGTGTGTGTGTGTGTGTGTGTGTGTGTGTGTGTGTGTGTGTGTGTGTGTGTGTGTGTGTGTGTACTCACCTAGTTGTACTCACCTAGTTGAGGTTGCAGGGGTCGAGTCCTAGCTCCTGGCCCCGCCTCTTCACTGGTCGCTACTAGGTCACTCTCCCTGAACCGTGAGCTTTATCATACCTCTGCTTAAAGCTATGTATGGATCCTGCCTCCACTACATCGCTTCCCAAACTATTCCACTTCCTGACTACTCTGTGGCTGAAGAAATACTTCCTAACATCCCTGTGATTCATCTGTGTCTTCAACTTCCAACTGTGTCCCCTTGTTGCTGTGTCCCATCTCTGGAACATCCTGTCTTTGTCCACCTTGTCAATTCCTCTCAGTATTTTGTATGTCGTTATCATGTCCCCCCTATCTCTCCTGTCCTCCAGTGTCGTCAGGTCGATTTCCCTTAACCTCTCCTCGTAGGACATACCTCTTAGCTCTGGGACTAGTCTTGTTGCAAACCTTTGCACTTTCTCTAGTTTCTTTACGTGCTTGGCTAGGTGTGGGTTCCAAACTGGTGCCGCATACTCCAATATGGGCCTAACGTACATGGTGTACAGGGTCCTGAACGATTCCTTATTAAGATGTCGGAATGCTGTTCTGAGGTTTGCTAGGCGCCCATATGCTGCAGCAGTTATTTGGTTGATGTGCGCTTCAGGAGATGTGCCTGGTGTTATACTCACCCCAAGATCTTTTTCCTTGAGTGAGGTTTGTAGTCTCTGGCCCCCTAGACTGTACTCCGTCTGCGGTCTTCTTTGCCCTTCCCCAATCTTCATGACTTTGCACTTGGTGGGGTTGAACTCCAGGAGCCAATTGCTGGACCAGGTCTGCAGCCTGTCCAGATCCCTTTGTAGTTCTGCCTGGTCTTCGATCGAATGAATTCTTCTCATCAACTTCACGTCATCTGCAAACAGGGACACTTCGGAGTCTATTCCTTCCGTCATGTCGTTCACAAATACCAGAAACAGCACTGGTCCTAGGACTGACCCCTGTGGGACCCCGCTGGTCACAGGCGCCCACTCTGACACCTCGCCACGTACCATGACTCGCTGCTGTCTTCCTGACAAGTATTCCCTGATCCATTGTAGTGCCTTCCCTGTTATCCCTGCTTGGTCCTCCAGTTTTTGCACTAATCTCTTGTGTGGAACTGTGTCAAACGCCTTCTTGCAGTCGAAGAAAATGCAATCCACCCACCCCTCTCTCTTTTGTCTTTCTGATGTCACCATGTCATAGAACTCCAGTAGGTTTGTGACACAGGATTTCCCGTCCCTGAAACCATGTTGGCTACTGTTGATGAGATCATTCCTTTCTAGGTGTTCCACCACTCTTCTCCTCTTAATCTTCTCCATGACTTTGCATACTATACATGTCAGTGACACTGGTCTGCAGTTTAGTGCTCTTCTCTTCTTCGGTTTTGTGTACATTGTCCAGCACTTGGTGGTGTGCCCCACCTCTCCGTCTTTCTGGAGCGCCTTCTGTCTCCTCTGTGAACACCTCTTTGAATCTCATGTTGAGTTCCTCACATACTTCACAGTCGTTTCTTGTTATCTCTCCTCCTTCCTTCCTTAGCCTGATCACCTGGTCCTTGGCTGTTGTGTTTCTCCTGATGTGGCTGTATAACAGCTTCGGGTCAGATTTGGCTTTCGCTGCTATGTCGTTTTCATATTGTCGTTGGGCCTCCCTTCTTATCTGTGCATATTCATTTCTGGCTCTACGACTGCTCTCCTTATTCTCCTGGGTTCTTTGCCTTGTATACTTCTTCCATTCCCTAACATACTTGGTTTTTGCCTCCCTGCACCTTTGGGTGAACCATGGGCTCATCCTGGCTTTTTCATTATTCCTGTTACCCTTGGGTACAAACCACTCCTCAGCTTCCTTGCATATTGTTATTACATTATTCCATCATCTCATTTACTGGCTTCCCTGCCAGTTCTCTGTCCCACTGAACCCCGTTCAGGCAGTTCCTCATTTCTGTGTAGTCCCCTTTCTTGCGGTTTGGTTTCATTCGCCCTGGCCTTCCTTCTTCTCCCTCCCCTTGTACCTCTACTGTGTATTCGAAGCTTAAAACCACATGGTCGCTGGCCCCAAGGGGTCTTTCATATGTGATGTCCTCAATATCTGCACTACTCAAGGTGAATACTAGGTCCAATCTTGCTGGCTCATCCTCTCCTCTCTCTCTTGTGGTGTCCCTTACGTGTTGGTACATGAAGTTTTCCAGTACCACCTCCATCATCTTAGCCCTCCGTGTATCTTGGCCCCCATGTGGCAGTTCTCATAATCGATTTCCTTGTGGTTAAAATCACCCATGATCATTAGTTTTGCCCTGCACGTATGAGCCCTTCTGGCCACTGCAGCCAGTGTGTCAACTATCGCTCTATTTCTCTCATCATACTCTTGCCTTGGCCTCCTGCTGTTCTGTGGTGGGTTATACATCACTGCAATTATCACTTTGGGACCTCCAGACTGAAGCGTTCCCGCTATGTAATCACTTGCTTCTCCACTGTCTCCTCTCTACAGCTCATCAAAATTCCATTGGTTTCTGATCAGCAGTGCCACTCCTCCACCCCCCCCCTGTTCCCTCTGTCTTCCTCAGGATCTGGTATCCCGTTGGAATGATGGCATCTGTTATCATACCTGTAAGCTTGGTTTCTGTGAGAGCTATGATGTCCGGTGATGCCTCTTGGACTCTTTCGTGCCACTCCTCCCACTTATTTGTTATTCCATCAGCGTTTGTGTACCATACCTTCAGTTTCCTCTCCAACACTGTAGTTTGGGGGGCCTGTGAGGGTGGGGGACCTGGTAGTGTACTGTGGGACTCTATAGCTGAGTTTTGGGTGGGAGCTGTGAGTATGGATTGTAGTTTGTGTTGGGATGGTGTGACAGGTTGTGGGGTTCTGGGGATGGTTCTGTGTGTGCTTGCTCTTGTTGCTCTGCCCTGCTCTGATTTACCTCTGCTGATTCCATCCTTGTCTCCCTTCCTAGCTCCTTTCGTTGTTGTGTCCTCTCTCTCAGCTTCTGTCATTCTGTTTGTATTCTGTCTCTGTCTAGGGACACTCTCTTGTACTCTGTCGAGTACTTTAACCATGGTTTCCCTTGGAGGATCCCGTTCCTCACTGTTTCTGTCCTGAAAATCAGCTTGATCGGTCGTTGTCTCCCCTTCAATGTGATCACCAGAGCCATGGCTAAAAACTCTAAAAATATGGATATTCAACAGCCATTAGAAATATCTGACGAATTAGGTTTAAACTTCCTGCTTAGCGAAGCAATTCAGTCCAGACCCACAGGTGACACTAAGAATGTTTTACCGATCCCTGCGGACCTAGCTAAAACATGTAATAAAGAAGAATTTCTTAAAGCTCTAAAGGATGATAAGTCTAACCAATAAGGACAGAGACAAAGGTTTCCTTTTAGATGAGGACGGTTTTCTTTGGAAAAGGAATAAGGATAATGACTTTATTTCAGAGGGAAACTTGTTAGTGGTGCCATCGTCGTTGCGTAATATGGTATTTGAACTAGCACATGATAATCCACTGGGAGGTCATTTAGGATCCCGTAAGACCGAGAAGAAGATTCGGAAATATTTTTATTGGCCTCAGATGAGGATCTATATTGCTGACAAACTACGGAAATGCCACGTTTGTCAAATAATAGTCAAAACGGCGCACAATCCCGCGTCTGCCCCATTACTTCTAATAAAAAGTCCTGAAGAACCTTTTGAAAGATTAGTTATTGATTGTGTAGGACCGTTGCCCCGCACAAAAAGGGGTAACCAGTATATCTTCACTATCATAGATATGGCAACGCGGCATCCTGATGCTATTCCAATGTCCAAAATTAATTCCAGAAATATAATAAGAGCTTTGATACGCTTCTCTGCACAAGTAGACATACCACGTGAAATTCAATCTGACCAAGGTTCAAATTTTACGTCAAAGGATTTTAAAGAGGCCATGGTCATGATTATGAGTAAGAGAGATGCTGTCTACAGCATAACATCCCCAGTCACAAGCACTGCTAGAAAGATTCCACCAAACACTTAAATCTACTTTACGTGCTTACTGTGAGCAATATTCTCGTGAATGGGATGAAGGTTTACCCTTTCTTCTCTTCGCCCTCCGCGAAGCTGAACAGGAAAGTACTAAATACTCCCCATTTGACTTGATTTTCGGACACCAGGTACGAGGACCCCCTAGCAATATTACGAGATTCTTAAATAGGAAAGAGAGGACCTCTTCATCCCAGTCCTCTGCTTTGGAAAGAACATCTCTCCAAATTGAAAAGCTTAGCTGCCATGAATCTGACCGAAGCTCAAGCCAAAATGAAGAAATCATATGACCAGAAAGCTAAGTCACGTTCGTTCTCTCCCAATGAATTAGTGTTAGTTAAAAACTTAATTCCAGGACATTCATTAAAACCTCGATATGTGGACCCTTATGAAATAGTAGGCAATGAAAATGAGGTGAATTATCTGGTCCGTGAACCAGGATGTCGCAAGAAAATTAAGAGATATCACATAGATAACTTAAAGAAGTACGAGTCTAACCTTCTCCCTACTAATATCACCTCTATTCAACCTACATCCACTGAAATTAGGAATGATACCTTAAGGGAGGTAAGAGAATTTCGACTACATAATTCAAAGTTTTGAAACGACTAGACTTTTTCCTGGAAGTTCTTCCTACTCCCCAAAAATCTCGAATAAGAGTGTTAATCACTAAATATAACTCCATCTTCCAAGATATCCCTACTCCTTGTACCTTGGGTTTTCACGAAATTAAATTGTTAGAAGATAGTCCGATAAAGCAATCCCCTTACCGGGTCTCCCCTGCTAAGCAAGAATTAATTCAGCAAGAGATAAACACCTTACTGGAATATAATTTGATAGAACCCAGTTGGACACCTTGGGCCTCTCAATGTTCATTGGTCCCAAAGCCCAATGGTACCGTACGCCTATGCACGGATTATCGTAAAGAAAACCCAGTCGCCAAGCCGGATGGGTTTCCATTACCCAGGATTGATGATCTAATAGATGCTGTGGCAGGTGCCAACTTTGTGACCAGATTAGACTTATTGAGAGTGTATTACCAGGTACCGTTAACTCCTAGGGCCCAAGAGATTTCCGGGTTCGTAGTTAAGAACGGACTATTTACATATAAGGTTATGCCTTTCGGCTTGTGTAACGCCGCCTCCACTTTCCAGCGAATTATGAACATTTTAGTCCAACCCTTAGAAGGTGTAGAGGCATACTTGGACAACCTGGTGGTTTTTAGTGATGATTGGCAGTCTCATTTAGAAAGATTGGAGCAACTACTGAAAGCATTGCAGAAATACAATTTCACTGTAAATTTACAAAAATGTGACTTTGGTAAAGCCCAGATTAAATATATGTTTTAAAATTTGCCTAGAAAGAGAGTGGGCAATGAATGGATGTCTAGGGCAATTGGTATAAATTGATGGCTAGGAAGGTACTGCAAGGAAATTGCAATCCTATTCATTGATAACTGGGACAAATTCTTTGGCAAACGTAATATGTATGCAAGGGATGGGGTTCATCTCTCTGGGGCGATGAGCTAAGATTACTTGCAAGTGCAGGTAATATAGATATTATTGCTATAACAGAGACCTGGTTCAACCTGAAAGATAGAGGAATGCCTTCTGAATGCAACATACAGGGTTATAAACTATTCCACACTGATAGCATCAACAGGCAGGGTGGTGAAGTGGCGATGTATGTCAGAGAAAATTTAAATTGTTGTCTTAGACATGATATAAGATTAGAAACATCGAACAAAGAATCTGTTTGGCTACAGTTTCTCGAGGGTCGTGACAAATTAATTTTGGGTGTGATTTATAGGCCCCCAAACCTTGATAGGGAGTGCAGTAAGCTGTTATGGGACGAAATTCATAAGGCATCTAGATATGAAAATGTTGTGATAATGGGAGATTTTAACTTTAGACAAATTGATTGGAACAATATGACAGGAAATCTTGAGTCTAGTGACTTTCTTGATACGGTTCAGGATTGCTTTTTAGAACAGGTTGTGACAGAACCAACTAGAGGAAACAATCTGCTTGACTTGGTTCTTGCCAACAAAGAATCACTAATTAATAATCTTGAGGTTAATGATGAGCTTGGGGAAAGTGATCACAAATCACTTAGTTTCAATATATCATGGAATTACCCAGATAACTGCAATCAAATCTCTGTCCCAGATTTTTTCATGGCAGACTTCATGGGACTGAAAAATTACTTGGGTGGGCTAAATTGGGATGTCCTGACTATGGATCAGGTAGGTGATCTTGGTTGCCAATATGACGTTTTTCAGAGCATAGTTCTAGCTGCCCAGACAACTTTTGTTCCGAGTAGGGAAATTAGATCTAACAAAAATGATCCCAAATGGATGAACAATAGATTAAAACATCTCATTGGTCAAAAGAGAGGCATATATAGGCGTATCAAAAGAGGGGATGGGCAGTTAAGAAATCAATATATTCAATTAAAGAGAGAAATAAAGAAAGGAATAAGAAAAGCAAAAAGGGATTATGAGGCTAAGGTCGCAAGGGATTCAAAGACTAACCCAAAAGGGTTCTTTCAGGTATACAGAAGTAAGATTAGGGACAAGATAGGCCGACTTAAGAGTAACTCCGGTCAGATCACTGACAATGATAAGGATATGTGTGAAATTCTCAATACCTACTTCCTCTCAGTTTTCACCCAAGAAAATACTAGCGATATTCCTGAAATAATAATTATGTAGAACAGGACGATAATAAACTATGCACGATTGCGGTAACTAGTGACATGGTCCTTAGACAAATAGAGAAACTAAAACCTAACAAATCCCCAGGCCCTGATGAACTGTTTGCAAGGGTGTTAAAGGAATGTAAAGAGGAACTTAGCATACCTTTGGCTAATCTTTTTAACATATCACTACAAACTGGCATAGTGCCTGATAAGTGGAAAATGGCAAATGTAATACCTATTTACAAGGCAGGTGACAGGTCCTTGGCTTCGAACTATAGACCAATAAGCCTTACTTCCATAGTGGGAAAATTTATGGAATCAATAATTGCCGAAGCAATTCGTAGCCATCTTGACAGGCACAGATTGATTAATGAATCTCAACACGGTTTTACAAAGGGGCGTTCCTGTCTTACGAATTTACTAACTTTTTTCACTAAGGTGTTTGAGGAGGTAGATCATGGTAATGAATATGATATTGTGTATATGGACTTCAGTAAGGCTTTCGATAGAGTTCCACATCAGAGGCTATTGAGGAAACTTAAGGCACACGGAATAGGAGGAGAAATTTTTTCCTGGGTAGAGGCATGGCTGACAAATAGGCAGCAGAGAGTTTGCATAAATGGGGAGAAATCAGAATGGGGGCACGTCACAAGCGGTGTTCCACAGGGGTCAGTGTTGGGCCCGTTGTTGTTCACAATTTACATACACGACATAGATGAGGGAATAAATAGCGACATAAGCAAATTTGCTGATGACACCAAAATAGGCCGTCCAATTCATTCTAATGAGAACATTAGAGCACTCCAGGATGATTTGAATAGACTGATGCAATGGTCGGAGAAGTGGCAGATGCAGTTTAATATAGACAAATGCAAAGTTCTAAATGTTGGACAGGAAAATAACCATGCCATATATAAACTAAATAATGTAGATCTTAATACTACTGATTGCGAAAAGGATTTAGGAGTTCTGGTTAGCAGTAATCTAAAACCAAGACAACAGTACATTAGTGTTCGCAATAAAGCTAACAGAATCTTTGGCTTCATATCAGGAAGTATAAATAATAGAAGTCCTCAGGTTGTTCTTCAACTCTATATATCCTTGGTTAGGCCTCATTTAGACTTTGCTGCTCAGTTCTGGTCACCGTATTATAAATGCAGAATGGAGGATGACAAAGTATAAATGCTCTGGAAAACGTACAGAGGAGGATGACAAAGATGATAAGAACATAAGAACATAAGAAAGGAGGAACACTGCAGCAGGCCTGTTGGCCCATACTAGGCAGGTCCTTTACAATTCATCCCACTAACAAAACATTTGACCAACCCAATTTTCAATGCTACCCAAGAAATAAGCTCTGATGTGCAAGTCCCACTCAAATCCAACCCCTCCCACTCATGTACTTATCCAACCTAAATTTGAAACTACCCAAAGTCCTAGCCTCAATAACCCAACTAGGTAGACTGTTCCACTCATCAACTACCCTATTTCCAAACCAATACTTTCCTATGTCCTTTCTAAATCTAAACTTATCTAATTTAAATCCATTACTGCGGGTTCTCTCTTGGAGAGATATCCTCAAGACCTTATTAATATCCCCTTTATTAATACCTATCTTCCACTTATACACTTCGATCAGGTCTCCCCTCATTCTTCGTCTAACAAGTGAATGTAACTTAAGAGTCTTCAATCTTTCTTCATAAGGAAGATTTCTAATGCTATGTATTAATTTAGTCATCCTACGCTGAATGTTTTCTAACGAATTTATGTCCATTCTGTAATATGGAGACCAGAATTGAGCTGCATAATCTAGGTGAGGCCTTACTAATGATGTATAAAGCTGCAGTATGACCTCTGGACTTCTGTTGCTTACACTTCTTGATATAAATCCCAGTAATCTATTTGCCTTATTACGTACGCTTAGGCATTGCTGTCTTGGTTTAAGGTTGCTGCTTACCATAACCCCCAAGTCCTTTTCGCAATCTGTATGGCTAAGTTCTACATCATTTAACTTATAAGTGCTAGGGTTATGGACACTCCCGAGCTTCAGAACCTTGCATTTATCTACATTGAACTGCATCTGCCACTTTTCTGACCAAGAATAGAGTTTGTTTAAATCCTCCTGAAGTTCCCTAACATCTACGTTTGAATCAATTATCCTACCTATCTTTGTGTCATCGGCGAATTTGCTCATATCACTAGTAATTCCCTCATCAAGATCATTGATATATATTATAAACAACAACGGGCCCAAGACTGATCCCTGTGGAACGCCACTTGTTACAGATCCCCACTCGGATTTAACCCCATTTATGGACACTCTCTGCTTCCTGTCTGTGAGCCATGACTCGATCCACGAGAGCACTTTTCCCCCAATGCCATGAGCTGCCACTTTCTTTAACAGTCTTTGGTGCGGAACTCTATCAAAAGCCTTACTAAAATCTAAGTAAATAATATCAAATTCTTTATCGTGGTCAACAGCCTCAAAAGCTTTACTGAAGAAAGTTAATAAATTAGTTAGACAAGACCGGCCTCTTGTGAATCCATGCTGAGTATCATTAATCAAGCTATGCTTATCGAGATGGCTTCTTATAATCTCAGCTATAATTGACTCTAGTAATTTGCCTACAATTGAGGTCAGGCTTATTGGGCGGTAATTTGACGGTAACGACTTGTCCCCTGTTTTAAAAATAGGAATTACATTAGCCATCTTCCACATATCAGACACTACACCTGTTTGAAGAGATAAATTAAAAATATTAGTTAATGGTTCACAGACTTCCATTTTGCATTCCTTAAGAACCCTTGAAAAAACCTCATCAGGACCCGGTGACTTATTTTGCTTCAGTCTGTCTATCTGCTTCACAACCATTTCACTAGTGACTGTGATGTTACATAATTTATCTTCTTCTGATCCACTATAAAAATTAATTACCGGAATATGTCAGTAAGATGCCCATAGTTATTTTTAAGGGGACCTATCTTATCTCTGACTTTTGTTCTATAGACCTGGAAAAAACTTTTTGGGTTAGTTTTAGAATCCCTAGCAACTTTAATTTCATAGTCCCTTTTAGCTTTTCTTATCCCCTTTTTAATGTCCCTCTTAATGTCAATATACTGATTCATAAGATGACCCTCGCCTCTTTTGATACGATTCCTTACACAGTAAGGGGACCGAAACTGAGCAGCATAATCTAAATGAGGCCTCACTAGTGATGTATAGAGCTGCAAAATAACTTTTGGACTTCTGTTACTTATGCTTCTAAGGCACACTAAGGCACACTAAGGCACTGCTGTCTTGGCTTTAGATTTCTGCTTACCATGACTCCCAAGTCTTTTTCACATTCTGTATGATCAAGCTCTACTTCTCCTAGATTATAGCTTCGAGGGTTATTTTCATTACCAAGGGCAAGTACCTTACACTTATCCACATTGAACTTCATCTGCCATTTTTCAGACCAAGACATTAATTTGTCCAAATCGTCCTGGAGTTCATTGATATCCTCCTCAGAGTGAATTATACGGCCTATCTTTGTATCATCAGCAAACTTACTCATGTCACTCGTAATCCCTTCATCAAGGTCATTAATGTAAATTATGAACAAGAGAGGGCCTAAAACTGATCCTTGTGGAACGCCACTAGTGACTAATCCCCATTCAGATTTCACTCCATTAATGGTAACTCTCTGCTTTCTATTGGTAAGCCATGCCTCAATCCATGCTAGAACTTTACCTCCTATACCATGAGCTGCCACTTTTTTCAAGAGTCTCCTGTGAGGTACTCTATCGAAGGCTTTACTAAAATCCAAATAAACAATATCATATTCCTTGTCACTGTCATAGTGACATAGACAACGTTTCTCCCACAAGTCACACACAGATCTACCTAAGCAGGTACGTTAGTATATATAGGCAGCATAATGATGTGAAGAGTCAGGTGGAGAATGTTGAAGTTGATTGCGCAGAAAAGGTTGGAGTTGAGAAAGACCTACTCAGTTTGGGAAAGTAGGTTTGTTGCTGTTTAGGATAACGCTGGAGAAGTTCCTGGCGAGAGGTTCAGCCATGTTGTAAAAGTTACGTTTTAAACTTATAAAGAGAGTGAGTGAGCCAGTATACATAGGCGAGGAGGACAGTGACGGGAGAAAGAGAGTGAGTCAGTATACATAGGCGAGGAGGACAGTGACGGGAGAAAGAGAGTGAGTCAGTATACATAGGCGAGGAGGACAGTGACGGGAGAAAGAGAGTGAGTCAGTATATATAAACGAGGAGGACAGTGACGGGAGAAAGAGAGTGAGTCAGTATATATAAACGAGGAGGACAGTGACGGGAGAAAGAGAGTGAGTCAGTATATATAAACGAGGAGGACAGTGACGGGAGAAAGAGAGTGAGTCAGTATATATAAACGAGGAGGACAGTGACGGGAGAAAGAGAGTGAGTCAGTATATATAAACGAGGAGGACAGTGACGGGAGAAAGAGAGTGAGTCAGTATATATAAACGAGGAGGACAGTGACGGGAGAAAGAGAGTGAGTCAGTATATATAAACGAGGAGGACAGTGACGGGAGAAAGAGAGTGAGTCAGTATATATAAACGAGGAGGACAGTGACGGGAGAAAGAGAGTGAGTCAGTATATATAAACGAGGAGGACAGTGACGGGAGAAAGAGAGTGAGTCAGTATATATAAACGAGGAGGACAGTGACGGGACAAAGAGAGTGAGTCAGTATATATAAACGAGGAGGACAGTGACGGAAGAAAGAGAGTGAGTCAGTATATATAAACGAGGAGGACAGTGACGGGACAAAGAGAGTGAGTCAGAGTATATAAACGAGAAGGATAGTGACGGGACAAAGAGAGTGAGTCAGAGTATATAAACGAGAAGGATAGTGACGGGACAAAGAGAGTGAGTCAGAGTATATAAACGAGAAGGATAGTGACGGAAGAAAGAGAGTGAGTCAGTATATATAAACGAGGACTACAGGAGAGCTAAGGAGTCACAAGGAGCACTACAGGAGAGCTAAGGAGTCACAAGGAGCACTACAGGAGAGCTAAGGACCCACAAGGAGCACTACAGGAGAGCTAAGGACCCACAAGGAGCACTGCAGGAGAGCTAAGGACCCACAAGGAGCACTGCAGGAGAGCTAAGGACCCACAAGGAGCACTGCAGGAGAGCTAAGGAGTCACAAGGAGCACTACAGGAGAGCTAAGGACCCACAAGGAGCACTGCAGGAGAGCTAAGGACCCACAAGGAGCACTGCAGGAGAGCTAAGGACCCACAAGGAGCACTACAGGAGAGCTAAGGACCCACAAGGAGCACTGCAGGAGAGCTAAGGACCCACAAGGAGCACTGCAGGAGAGCTAAGGACCCACAAGGAGCACTGCAGGAGAGCTAAGGACCCACAAGGAGCACTGCAGGAGAGCTAAGGACCCACAAGGAGCACTGCAGGAGAGCTAAGGACCCACAAGGAGCACTGCAGGAGAGCTAAGGACCCACAAGGAGCACTACAGGAGAGCTAAGGACCCACAAGGAGCACTGCAGGAGAGCTAAGGACCCACAAGGAGCACTACAGGAGAGCTAAGGACCCACAAGGAGCACTGCAGGAGAGCTAAGGACCCACAAGGAGCACTGCAGGAGAGCTAAGGACCCACAAGGAGCACTGCAGGAGAGCTAAGGACCCACAAGGAGCACTACAGGAGAGCTAAGGACCCACAAGGAGCACTGCAGGAGAGCTAAGGACCCACAAGGAGCACTGCAGGAGAGCTAAGGACCCACAAGGAGCACTGCAGGAGAGCTAAGGACCCACAAGGAGCACTGCAGGAGAGCTAAGGACCCACAAGGAGCACTGCAGGAGAGCTAAGGACCCACAAGGAGCCCTGCAGGAGAGCTAAGGGAGAGCTAAGGACAAGGAGCCTGCAGGAGAGCTAAGGACCCACAAGGAGCACTGCAGGAGAGCTAAGGACCCACAAGGAGCACTGCAGGAGAGCTAAGGGCCCACAAGGAGCACTGCAGGAGAGCTAAGGACCCACAAGGAGCACTGCAGGAGAGCTAAGGACCCACAAGGAGCACTGCAGGAGAGCTAAGGACCCACAAGGAGCACTGCAGGAGAGCTAAGGACCCACAAGGAGCACTGCAGGAGAGCTAAGGACCCACAAGGAGCACTGCAGGAGAGCTAAGGACCCACAAGGAGCACTGCAGGAGAGCTAAGGACCCACAAGGAGCACTGCAGGAGAGCTAAGGACCCACAAGGAGCACTACAGGAGAGCTAAGGACCCACAAGGAGCACTGCAGGAGAGCTAAGGACCCACAAGGAGCACTGCAGGAGAGCTAAGGACCCACAAGGAGCACTGCAGGAGAGCTAAGGACCCACAAGGAGCACTGCAGGAGAGCTAAGGACCCACAAGGAGCACTGCAGGAGAGCTAAGGACCCACAAGGAGCACTGCAGGAGAGCTAAGAACCCACAAGGAGCACTGCAGGAGAGCTAAGGACCCATAAGGAGCACTGCAGGAGAGCTAAGGACCCACAAGGAGCACTGCAGGAGAGCTAAGGACCCACAAGGAGCACTGCAGGAGAGCTAAGGACCCACAAGGAGCACTGCAGGAGAGCTAAGGACCCACAAGGAGCACTGCAGGAGAGCTAAGGCTAAGCCCACAAGGAGCACTGCAGGAGAGCTAAGGACCCACAAGGAGCACTGCAGGAGAGCTAAGGAGCCCACAAGGAGCACTGCAGGAGAGCTAAGGACCCACAAGGAGCACTGCAGGAGAGCTAAGGACCCACAAGGAGCACTGCAGGAGAGCTAAGGACCCACAAGGAGCACTGCAGGAGAGCTAAGGACCCACAAGGAGCACTGCAGGAGAGCTAAGGACCCACAAGGAGCACTGCAGGAGAGCTAAGGACCCACAAGGAGCACTGCAGGAGAGCTAAGGACCCACAAGGAGCACTGCAGGAGAGCTAAGGACCCACAAGGAGCACTGCAGGAGAGCTAAGGACCCACAAGGAGCACTGCAGGAGAGCTAAGGACCCACAAGGAGCACTGCAGGAGAGCTAAGGACCCACAAGGAGCACTGCAGGAGAGCTAAGGACCCACAAGGAGCACTACAGGAGAGCTAAGGACCCACAAGGAGCACTGCAGGAGAGCTAAGGACCCACAAGGAGCACTGCAGGAGAGCTAAGAACCCACAAGGAGCACTACAGGAGAGCTAAGGACCCACGTGGAGCACTGCAGGAGAGCTAAGCTGTTGTTGGTCTTGTGGCTTAGCCTTGACATGATAGTGGTGTTGCCACTGGCTTGGCTTACTGTTGTTGGTCTTGTGGCTTAGCCTTGACATGATAGTGGTGTTGCCACTGGCTTGGCTTACTGTTGTTGGTCTTGTGGCTTAGCCTTGACATGATAGTGGTGTTGCCACTGGTTTGGCTTGCTGTTGTTGGTCTTGTGGCTTAGCCTTGACATGATAGTGGTTTTGCCACTGGTTTGGCTTGCTGTTGTTGGTCTTGTGGCTTAGCCTTGACATGATAGTGGTGTTGCCACTGGCTTGGCTTACTGTTGTTGCTCCTGTGGCTTAGCCTTGACATGATAGTGGTGTTGCCACTGGCTTGGCTTACTGTTGTTGGTCTTGTGGCTTAGCCTTGACATGATAGTGGTGTTGCCACTGGCTTGGCTTGCTGTTGTTGCTCCTGTGGCTTAGCCTTGACATGATAGTGGTGTTGCCACTGGTTTGGCTTACTGTTGTTGGTCTTGTGGCTTAGCCTTGACATGATAGTGGTGTTGCCACTGGCTTGGCTTGCTGTTGTTGCTCCTGTGGCTTAGCCTTGACATGATAGTGGTGTTGCCACTGGTTTGGCTTACTGTTGTTGGTCTTGTGGCTTAGCCTTGACATGATAGTGGTGTTGCCACTGGCTTGGCTTGCTGTTGTTGCTCCTGTGGCTTAGCCTTGACATGATAGTGGTGTTGCCACTGGCTTGGCTTACTGTTGTTGGTCTTGTGGCTTAGCCTTGACATGATAGTGGTGTTGCCACTGGCTTGGCTTACTGTTGTTGCTCCTGTGGCTTAGCCTTGACATGATAGTGGTGTTGCCACTGGCTTGGCTTACTGTTGTTGGTCTTGTGGCTTAGCCTTGACATGATAGTGGTGTTGCCACTGGCTTGGCTTACTGTTGTTGATCTTGTGGCTTAGCCTTGACATGATAGTGGTGTTGCCACTGGCTTGGCTTACTGTTGTTGGTCTTGTGGCTTAGCCTTGACATGATAGTGGTGTTGCCACTGGCTTGGCTTACTGTTGTTGGTCTTGTGGCTTAGCCTTGACATGATAGTGGTGTTGCCACTGGCTTGGCTTACTGTTGTTGGTCTTGTGGCTTAGCCTTGACATGATAGTGGTGTTGCCACTGGCTTGGCTTACTGTTGTTGCTCTTGTGGCTTAGCCTTGACATGATAGTGGTGTTGCCACTGGCTTGGCTTACTGTTGTTGGTCTTGTGGCTTAGCCTTGACATGATAGTGGTGTTGCCACTGGCTTGGCTTACTGTTGTTGGTCTTGTGGCTTAGCCTTGACATGAAGGGTTGCATGCAGCGAGACGCAGAGATTTCTTCGGTAAATTAAAATCCTTCAATCCGTCTTCAGACGGATCACACTGACGTCTAGTGTACGTTGCTACAGTAACGTCTTGATCACCGTGGTCACAGTGATGTCTTGATCACCCCTGTAGCAGTGATGTCTTGATCACCCTGGTAGCAGTGATGCCTTGATCACCGTGGTCACAGTGATGTTTTGATCACCCTGGTGGCAGTGATGTCTTGATCACCCTGGCAGCAGTGATGCCTTGATCACCGTGATCACAGTGATGTTTTGATCACCCTGGTGGCAGCGATGTCTTGATCACCCTGGTAACAATGATGCCCTGATCACCCTGGTGGCAGTGATGTCTTGATCACCCTGGCAGCAGTGATGCCTTGATCACCCTGGTAACAATGATGCCCTGATCACCCTGGTGGCAGTGATGCCTTAATCACCCTGGTGGCAGTGATGCCTTAATCACCCTGGTGACAGTGATGTCTTCATCACCCTGGTGGCAGTGATGTCTTCATCACCCTGGTGACAGTGATGTCTTCATCACCCTGGTGGCAGTGATGTCTTCATCACCCTGGTGGCAGTGATGTCTTCATCACCCTGGTGGCAGTGATGTCTTCATCACCCTGGTGGCAGTGATGTCTTCATCACCCTGGTGACAGTGATGTCTTGAT